>NC_133487.1:4208012-4271840 GCF_025370935.1 Choristoneura fumiferana | reverse complement strand
AAGTTTTAACAAGGCAAACTGAAAATAATGTAATTAAACGATTTACGAGTTTTCTACGTCTTTTTAAGTGTTTTAAACTCTTAAAGTTTCCATTTTCGTTAGGGACTTGTCGATTATTTCATTAATTGATGTATTTCTTTAACAACCTTTTGTTCACCTGTAACTAAGGTAAAGGTCCGAGTGCTCGTCGCCATATTTAAATATCCATATTAGTGGTAGCCATATTTAAATTGTCATTAGAAACAGAAGAGACAGTAGGTCATGAATTGGGCACCAGCATGTCAAACACTAGGACATTTTTACTTTGAATATTATAGAATTAAAATATTTTGCCCAGTTCAGTGGTCCGATTGACTTGAAATTTTGTATTTGAGTGTAAATTCTATGACAATACAATAAATAACCCCCCCTTCGGGTAGTCGGGTAAAAAAAAGTGATATCGTTCGGTGAAAACTTAAACAATTTCCACAATTTTTTTTTTATTCGGCTGGATGGAAAACGAGCAAGTGGGTCTCCTGATGGTAAGAGATCACCACCGCCCATAGAGACCTGCAACACCAGGGGGATTGCAGATGCGTTACCAACCTAGAGGGCTAAGATACCTCAAATGCCAGTAATTTCACCAGCTGTCTTACTCTCCACGCCGAAACACAACAGTGCAAGCACTGCTATTTCACGGCAGGATTAGCGAGCAAGATGGTGGCAGCAATCCGGGCGGACCTTGCATAAATTGTAAGCTATTAAACTTTTTAGCAAGAATTTAATTGTAGAATTAATTCCAGTAATAAAATAATGATAAGAATATAATATTATTCGGAACTAGTCTAAATTAACATTTTCTAAAGTAATATAATATATCCAAATGATTATTAACCGTTTCCCAATATACCCGTAAAGCCAGTAATCATAATAATGGCTCCAAACGCCCATTTGCGTCATGCGGTCTCTATAATGTATCTGGGTGCATTTCAGCCCGCCGTTGCGCTCAATTGCCCACCCGTTACGGGTTGCAATTTGTAGATTATATCGTACGAACAACTCTGAATTTCATAACTATGAGCTACTGACATTAATTGAACAATGAAATATTCTATGATTACTACGAAGCTTTGAGGTCCCGGTTCGATTCCGCCGGGCAGATATTTGTAATGAATAATTCGAATGTTTGTTCTCGGTCTTGGTGTTTAATATGTATTTAAGTATGTATTTATCTATTAAGTATGTTTTCCGTTGCCTGGTTCCATAGTACAAGCTTTGCTTAGTTTGGGACTAGGTCAATTGGTGTCAAGTGTCCAATGATATTTATTTATTTATTTATATAAGTATAAACTACTACTACTACTATTAAATTAAAACTATGTATGTACATAAAAGTACACTTAACTTAAAATACTTAAACATACATAAAATAAAATTAAAAATAAATAATTAAAACCCTAAATCTAAAACAAATTACTTAAATTATTAGGGAGTCATAATGTTGCTCTGAAGTGGTAACGTTTCGTGTGCTCTGCCTACCCCATTTGGGAATACAGGCGTGATGTGTGTGTATGTGTGTGTGAGAGTTATAATTTAATTGTGTTAATAAATATTTAAATCTTTTTTATTTATAATGTAACGGCTAATCATCTTCAGATTAAAATATATTACACTTTAATGTAGCGAAATTTAAACCTAGTTATGTCTATAAGCTTTAAATTAATCTGTATTGTTTGTAAGTATGCTGAGTTGTGTTCCAATCTTGCAAGTGAAATTTTTCCCTCTCCAAATAATCGGATTGACTTGAAAATTCATAATTGTAGTTTGGATGAAAATGCAAGTACAATCAACAAAAAAAAAACCTTTTATCAAACTTGAATTTTCAACAATATCTATTCATCACACTTTTATTTTGTGACTAAATACTCGTAACCAACAGTTTTTGCAAACAAATCTTGGAAATATAATTTAATTAACTTCTCCTGGCAAGTAAGAACTAAAACTAATAAATAGTAAATAAAATAAATAAAAATAAATATCACGGAACAATTCACACCAATTGACCTAGTCCCAAAGTAAGCTTAGCAAAGCTTGTGCTATGGGTACTAAGCAACGGATAAATATAATTATATATGTAGACATAGATACATACTTAAATACATATTAAACACCCAAGACCCGAGAACAAACTTTCGTATTTTTCATACAAATATCTGCCCCGACACGGGAATCGAACTCGGGACCTCAAGCTTCGTAGTCAGGTTCTCTAACCACTAGGCCATCTGGTCGTCTAACCTGGTCTGGTATAGTAAATATAAACTGGAGAAATTAATTTGTCTCTCTAGCTTTTCGACAATATTTCTCAAATAAAATGTCGAGAGCAAAATTTGATATTAGTTAGGTATAGGTATCATATAAAATATTTCGCCCAGCAAACTTTGCGCTTGTTTCGATTAGTTTTATTTTTAATGGCCATCGATAATTTTGAGAAAGATTTACTTTGCCTCCTTTAACGATCATAAAACAAAATAAACAATAGGTAATTTAAAAGCTACGTCATTGATTAAAATTAACAATGTTGAGAGATATTATCAGACTTTATTAAATGTATTTTCTTTGAACCATTAGGCATACTCGATATTCATTTAATGATAACGCAAAAATCTAGTTAGTTTTATTCAAAACAAAAAGTATTTCAGTCGAGATATGTATTTTCAGTATTTAAATGGCGCATTCGATGGGTGAGGGCATATCAGCAGCCGCTCAGAAGCAGAAAGCAGAGAAAGATTATAAAATTATTATTATTTTTAATTATTATCTTGATTGTAAAATATCATTGATTTCTTTGCTATACTTTTCGTATAATATGAGGACAACAAAAACCCAAAATTCAACCCCCCAAATCTTGAAAAGCCGACAGCTATCTCGATATAAATTACGGACGTCGTTGCGGAAGGCATGGGGGGGGGGGAGGACGGCTGCGAGCGCTTATGTCACGAGCCATAAAGACAGCAATATCCCAAACGAATACCGCGAATACCTAACGCGGCCGCGCGGCCGGCAGGGAAACTTCTCTTAACGAGTTTTAGCCCGAGCAATATTTATCTATTTAATAAAATAATAAAATAAAATAAATATCATGGGACACTTCACACCAAAAGACCTAGTCCCAAACTAAGCAAAGCTTAGGATTAGGGCCACCGTCCGCCAGGCCAGGGCAGCTGAGCTAGTGGGCAGGGCAAAAGCGGCCAGTGAGCCCCCGGACCCTGAGGACGAGGCTTCTTTCTTGGAAGCGTTCGAAGACCGGTCTGTTTGCTCGGCCACGGGGGTTGTGGGAGGAGTCTTGATCGGGGACCTGCCACGCAGAGCTAACGCGATCCTTCAGGATGCCAAGGCTGCGATAGAGACCTCTGGTAACCTAAAGAGGGTTATCAGGGATACGGTGGTTGAGGCGTTACATGCATTGCACGAAATGATCCTGAGGCTCGCCGACTCCAGGAGCAGACACCTTACGGAGGTTCAAAGGGTTAAAATGGTTAATGAGCGTAGGGTGGCGGCATTAGAGGCGATCCACAGCCGTAGGCTCCAAGAGGCGCTGGAGGTGGAGCGTGAGGAGAGGAGGAACGCTGGCAGGGCAATTGAGGCTCTCACTGGGGAACTTTAAAACCAAAGAGAGTACCAGAGAGCGGAATTCGAAGAGACTCTGGAAGCTCTGAAAAGTTCAAAAGGGGCCCCAGATGGGGATGATAGGGGAGTTATTCGGGGACCCGTTCGGGGTACGGAGGACACTATTCTCATGAGGAAAATAGATGAGATAAGGGTAGCCATTACCCAGCCGCAAAGGGACGGGGGGGAGGTGGCCAGAGAGGAGCTCAGGTTAGAGATGTGCAGGTTGAAGGCGCAGCTGAGTGAGGCGGCATCTCAGTCCAAGGCATTGGCGATGACCGTTGCGGAGGCGGGCGTGGCTTCCAATAGGGCGGCGGCCCAAGGGGAGGGCATCAGGGAGGGGATTAGAGCGGTGGAAGGGGCGCTGGGAGCACTGGGGGAGGAGGTTTGGAGTCTTGGAACGGTAAACAATACCAGGCAGATAATCACACGGAAGAGGGGAGGGGTTTGAAGGAAGAGGCGGCCAGGGTTAAATTGGCGATTGTGGAGGGGTTTTCGGAGATGCGTGACGAAATAACTGCAGCGGCCGTCCTTCGCCACGCAATGCCGAGTCTTCGCGAAGAGTTAGATCGGACAGGGCTACCTTTTAAAGATAATTCTGGAAGGGAGGACCCCCTGCGGAGGGATGCCGGAGAGAGGGAATGGGTTAGGGTTGAGTCTCGGGCTGAAGCAAGGAGGCAGAGTAGGGCCGCTCGAGCTGACCCTGATCGTGGGGTCCCGTCGGCGTCATTTCCGCTGCTCGTGGAGTCAGTAGACCCTCGACACACCAGTACAGAGATTATAGGGTTAATCAAGGCAAAGGTAAATGTTGCGGAACTGGGAATTGGAGTGGAGACTGTCCGGAAGCTGAGGAACCAGAGAGCCTCCTTTGGTTTGATTTCTGAGGCGGAAAGAGGCAGGTTGCCGGGGGCAATAAAGGAAAAGTGTCCTGGCCTCACAGTCACTACTCCCCACCTTAAGAACCCTCTCATAAGGCTCGCTGATGTGACTAGGGATATCCCGGACAGTGATGTACGCAAGCCATATTAAACCAGAATGGCCATATATTCGAGGGACTTCCTGACGCAGAAAGGGAACTAAAGGTGCAAAGGCGCACCAAGGGAAGGACGGATGTAATTACCAACGTAATTCTGGAGGTCAGCCCGAGTCTCTGGTCTCGTATGGAAGGTAAACGGATCCGGCTGGGGTACCAGGTGGTACCCGCATATGATCAATCCCCTGTTATCCAATGTTAAAGGTGTGTGGGCTTCGGCCATTTGGCCAGGGACTGCGGGAGGGAACCAGTTTGCGCGTATTGTTTGGGCGGCCATGAATCCCGGAGGTGTGGACGAGAAGGAGAGATCCCACAATGTAAAAATTGCAGGGCGGCCAAACGAGACGGGGTCGATCACTCTGCATTCAGCCGTGACTGTCCAGAATGGCAGAAGTGGGACAGGCTGGCGAGGGCTAGCGTAAGATATTGCTAAGGGCACCCTGAGTGCGGATCAGTCCATACAAGAAACTAATGAACCAGCTCCGATTCGATTCATGCAGGCAAATCTTGGCAGAGGCTTTGCAGCTACTAAGGAATGCCTGCATGAGGCGGAAAAGGTGGGAGTAAAAATTATGCTTTGCAGAAACCATACATAGGATCAAAACTATATATGAGCTCGCAACATCGCGTGGTCCAGTGCAACCCAGTTAAGTCGGCTATTGTGGTGCTCGACCCCGACATAAATATAGTGGTAAATTCGGACACTATGACCAAAAACATCTCCACCGCAACTATTACGGTGGGAGGGCAGAGGTTCACGGTGGTCAGTCTCTATTTTGAGGGAACGAAGGATATCGATGATCAGCTGGCGGAGCTGCGTCGGGTCTTGGACATAGTGGACACGAGGCACTTGATTGTGGCGGGGGACGTCAATGCGGCGAGCCATTGGTGGGGGTGGGGGGAGGAAGATAGAAGAGGAGCGGAAATTGTCGACTTCCTCTCACAATACGATCTTCACATACTCAATAGAGGGAATAAGCCGACCTTCTATACGTATAGAGGGAACAGGCTGTATACCAGCATAGTGGACATCACGGCATGTTCTGGGGCGCTGCTAGGGAGGACAGGTGCCTGGGCCGTCGATGAAGAGTCCCCTGGATTATCGGACCACAGTCGAATCTTTTTCAGTTTGCGTAGCCGGACGAGAGGGGAGACAATAGACAATCTCCAGGAAAGGAACTAGGAAGTTCCGAACCGAAAAGGCGAACTGGTCCGATTTTGGGCGAAAGCTACCATATGAATTGAGCAGCCGCGGGGTAACGGCTGAATCAATAGAGGGAGCCATAACGAGAGAGAGGATAGAAGGGATCACTGAGCAAATTGGGGAAGCAATTGCGGCCACCTGCAGGGAAGTGATCCCGGAACTCCCCACGGAAACCAGGACTAAGAGAGGGAGATGGTGGATTCCAGAGCTGGAAGACCAAAGGAGATGTGTGAGAACATTGAGAAGGAGAATAAAAGGAGCAAACCCAGCTCGTAAACCCTATGTGGTTCAGGAGTATGTGGAGGCAAGAGACATACTTAAGAGCAAAATCGAGGCGGCAATTACGGGAAGTTGGCGAGAGTTTTGCAGTGGCCAGACGGTGGATGAAATCTGGAATCGCACCTACCAAATTGTCCAGAAGACAGAGGGAAAGGTGGAGGGAGAGGAAAGTCAGTTGAGATCCCCACGGACCGGGGAGATGTTGAGTGGGAGGGAGTCGGCGGAGCTTCTGGCGATGACTTTCTTTCCCCGAGATGACCCGAGTCATGACACGGAGGAACACGCGGACATAAGGAGGAGGGCGATGGAGATAAGGGAGAGTGGCGCAGGAGTACAGGAAAGCCCTTTCAGACCATTTACCGAACGGGAGCTGGAAGAGGTGTTCCGAGCGATGAATCCCAAAAAGTCGCCGGGCTCCGATGGGTTTACGTCCGATATATGCTACCAGGCCCACAGGAGCAGTCCCCTCATTTTGCAATTCTACAACCACTGTTTCAAAAGGGGACACTTCCCCAGATTGTGGAAGGAGGCTTTGATAAAGATCATTCCCAAGTCAGGAAAGGAAGATTACACTGTCCCTAAGGCGCATAGACCGGCGTGGCGGGGAGGAATCGGCGACTCCGCAGAGGGTAGAAGGACGGCCGCGGCGGCCGTCGGCAGATGGGGGGGATATACCCTTCGGGGAGTTTATAGAGTGCAGCGGTTGCTCAAATTGACGCCCCGGAGGGCGGGGAGGTTCTGCCTTCTGGAGAGGCTGAGGGGCGGGCCGCGGCTGCTCTAACAGATATCGTGGTGGGGGGGCTGGATCTACCGTCTGGGGGATGGAGGGGGTTCTGTGGTTGCTCAAACTGATGTTCCGGAAAAGGGACCCATGGAGCGGATGCGGGGCTCTCCCTTCTTCCCATCGTCATCGCCGGGGGATAGCGCTCCTTCGGGTGCGGACGCGAGCCTGGTTCCGCTCACAATGGTGCAGCTGGAGCTGGGCAGCCCCCCACGTATCCCTTCGGAGCCATCTGGGGGACTGAGCGCGGGCAGGGTGACCGGTTGTGGCTGGGGCGGGGGGAGGAGACAGATGGAGCCTCATTGGGTGTTACTGATCCATACTCGGGGGGGGGGGGTGATTCAGATGCAACCTGGGCCCCTCCCCGGATGAAGAACAAGAGTTACATGAAACGGATGAGAGCCCTCTTTCAGGGCGCGCCGGTAGGGGGACTGCCTGGCCGGGATGGACTTCGCCGACTGGTCACTTCTGTGGGCGGACTGGCTGCTGCGGGGGTTTCGGGGGGGCGGGCGATGAGGGCTCACAACGGGGTACAGTGCACGTTCTGTGGGTATTACACGGGTGGGGGCCATATCGCTCGTAACCTCAAGACCCACAGAGAATTGGAGTCCCATGAGAGGGAAATTATAATGTCAACCTATGGCCACTTCAGGACCGATAGGGCCTTAAAACACTGCCCCATTGATAGAGTGCCGCCGAAAGGTATTGTGGATCGGGTCACGGGAGTGAGACCGGATTGGCTCTGGGGTGGCCTGGGTAGAGATTGGGGGGGGGGTCGCTCACCGCTCGCCGGTCGTGGGGTTTTGGTCGGTCGCCGCGCCCTGCCTGCCCATGTTCCCGCTGCTCGCCGCTCGCCGCTCGCTGGGTGCGATTTATTATCGGCTGATTATTGCTATATTGTTCTCGCCGCTCGCCGCTAGCTGGGTTCGATCGGTTAATTATTGTTATATTATCACTGGCGAGCGCCTCGCCGGTGGTGAGCGCCTCGTTCCCGCTCCCGTTGCTCGCCGCTCGCCGCTCGCTGGGTGCGATTTATTGTCTGCTGATTATTGTTATATTGTTCTCGCCGCTCGCTGCTAGCTGGGTGCGATCTGTTAATTGTTGTGATGTTATCGCTGATGGGCCCCTCGCCGCTGGCGGGCGCCTCGCCGCTGGCGGGTGTCTCGCCGCTGGCGGGTGCCTCGCCATATATGTTAAGTACTATTATATGTTTAGTGCCGCTTACAGGCGTTATGCACTATGTGTGAATTATGTGGATAGTAGTAGTTAGTAGTTAAGCTCCTATATTGTTCTTGCCGCTCGCCGCTGGCTGGGTGCTATCTGTTAACTATTGTTATATTATCACTGGCGAGCGTCTCGCCGGTGGCGGGGGTCTCGCCACTGGCGAGCGCCTCGCCATATATGTTAAGTACTATTATATGTTAAGTGCCGCTTACTGGCGTTATGCATAATGTATTTAGTATGTCGACGGGGAAGAAGTAAATTCTCCTATCTCACACAGGCCTAACTTTACAGGAGAAGGAAAAAACTGAATATCTTTTTTGTTTATAATTTTACCTTGATCTGATGTTCTGAGGGTTTGTTTGTTATCTAAGTAGTTGTTTTTTTAAACTAATTATTATTTAGTAGTGCTACAGGATTTAAAGTAAGTGCAAGTTAGAAGGTATTGTTCCTTGTGTTGTGTCGAGTATTTTGAAGTTAGACGATTTTTCCACTAGTAAAGATTCCTTCAAATTCCTAATATTAGTATAATTTCTCTGTGTAAACAATGTTCTACAGCATCAAAAACCTTATCTTTATTTAGAATAATATCAATCAGTACTTTATAACATAAATTAAGCATGATTTTGTAAGATAGGAGGTATTGCTTATTACGAATCCCAAATTGAGTTCAAGTTAGAAGATATTTCAATGGAATAGGGGAAGAATTAGAAAGTGAATATCTTAGCTGAAAATTTACAGAGCATACAACATAATAATTAAATATCGTTTTGTAAATAAAAAATATATCAATAAGACGCCAACACCGTAATAATATCTTTATTGAAGATATAAACTTTAAACAAAATTACGATTTTATTATTCTGTTAATAGTCGATAGACTAACGTTTAGGATACTTGGGTCCTGTGTCATCATCATTAAAAATCTTCTCTTTACTGCTTCCGATGGTTTTCCTAGCAAAAATTAAGTAAACCCAGAGTTACAGTTATTAGTAGGTAAATTAACAAAAATAACAAATATGCGTGCCTTTAATACTGCACGTATTAAGGAATCAATTGAGCGAAACCAGGGCTCTAGTGTTCGCAAAGAATTCGTCTATTGGGAAAAGCCAAATGACTAAGTTGAAGATCGACGATGGCAGTATCATCTCATCGAAACCGGAGTTGTTGAGAGAGCTCGAAAGGTTTTACGAACAGTTATATGCCTCGACACAGAAGCCCGTTGTAGGTGCAGCTCAAGATACCAGAGCTAAACTAATCCGTCATTACACTGAAGACATCCCATCAGCCAGTACGAGATTAGAGTGGCTCTCAAACAACTTAAAAACAACAAGGCTCCGGGGGATGACGGAATCACGACAGAACTTCTGAGAGCGGGTGGTAAACCGGTACTTGTAGTCCTCCAGAGGTTATTTAATTCCGTCATACTCGAGGGTACCACGCCGGATGCATGGCACAGGAGTGTGGTGGTGCTCTTCTTCAAAAAAGGCGACAATACCTTATTGAAGAACTATAGAACCATCTCACTCCTGAGTCATGTATACAAGTTATTTTCGAGGGTCATTACGAATCGTCTCGAGCGAAGGTTTGATGATTTCCAGCCTCCCGAATAAGCTGGATTCTGTAAAGGCTTTAGCACCATAGACCACATTCACACGCTCCGCCAGATTATACAGAAGACCGAGGAGAATAATCGGCCACTATGTTTAGCGTTTGTGGACTATGAAAAAGCCTTCGATTCAATCGAGACCTGGGCTGTATTGCAGTCCCTTCAGCGATGCCATATTGACTATAGATATATCGAGGTGTTAAAGAGTTTGTACAGCAGCGCCACTATGTCGATCCGGTTGCAGAACGAGAGTACACAACCAATCCAACTACAGCGAGGTGTGAGACAGGGAGACGTTATTTCTCCGAAGCTGTTCACAAATGCGTTGGAGGACGTTTTCAAGCTCTTGGACTGGAACAGGTTCGGCATCAATATCAACGGCGAGTACATCACCCATCTTCGTTTTGCCGATGATATAGTCATAATGGCAAAGTCGTGGAGGAGCTAAATGCTATGCTCAGTGACCTCAGGTGGGTCTTAAGATGAATATGGTCAAGACTAAAAATCATGTCAAATGTCCATGTCACACCCGTGCCGGTTATCGCTGGGAACGATGCACTCGAAGTTGTTGACCACTATGTTTACCTTGTACAAGTTGACCAATTGGGTAGGTCCAACTTCGACAAAGAGGTCGCCCGAAGAATCCAACTCGGATGGGCAGCGTTCGGGAAACTTTGTAATATCTTCTCGTCCAATATTACGCAGTGCCTGAACATTGTAATTAGGTATAAGATAAACCATCATAGGTATCTATTGCACACGTAAAATGAATGCCTGTCGTCCAGGTTCGCCGTTAGTAAGATCTTCTAACTTCAAAGTATTAACAATGCCAACATCTCTTTTCTACGTTATATACGGAGATAGGAGGTATTTTTAAAACAAAAAAATCTACCTTGTAAACTTACTACCTTATAATCTATATTGTAAAACTTACCTTAATCATTAACAATCCAACACAAACTAAACATTATTTTCTATTTTTCACAATATATTTCACGAGATGCACGTTAAAACTTGCACTTGTTGCTGTGATATTTAGTAAGCAGCGGCGCGGTTGTGCAAACTGAGCGAAGCTAACGCCATCTGTATAGACGGACTAGAACCTCCTAGACATCGCGCGATCAGCCGTCAATACGTTACGCGGCTGTCAACTCAACACACCAGTCAGTCGCGCGAGCGCAGCGGTCGAGTAAACATGTTTCGTTATGCAGATAGGAGATATTTTCAGCAAAAACACGCGCGAAACAGATAGGAGTAATTTCTTCCAGCAGAAAGGAGGTTTTTTCGTAAAAATGTTTACAAAATATAAAAGCTGTATTTTAAGAGCTATTTCTATTTGACATAAAATCGCCTAAAACTTGAACATGTAGATAGGAGATCTTTACAGGATACGTAAAATAAAATTTTACATCTAACTACATTAAAAAGTCAATTTGCCCAAAAATGTAAGATAGGAGGATTTACTTCTTCCCCGTCGATGTGGATAGTGTAGTTTAGTATAATCTCCTATATTGTTCTCGCCGCTCGCCGCTGGCGGGGGCGATCTGTTAATTATTTTGTTATGTTATCACTGGCGAGCGCCTCGCTACTGGCTAGTAGGTACTATTGGTGGTTAGGTTGCCGCTGGCAGGTGTTGTAAGATGGTGGTGTAATTCGCCGGCGGCATTATTTGTTAATTAGTTGGTAGTTATTAAGTAATGGTAATAAATATTGGAAATGTTAAAGTGTGTTAAGAGTTATTGTATTTTTGTCATATGATAAGAAAAAAGTAATAAGCGCTGAAAAAATCATCAGCGAGAAGGAAAGGAGAAAGGGGAGCGTGCAGCCGGGTTTTTTACCCCGTGAGAGTCGGGGACTGGCTGGGTCCTCCATTCCCAGCGTCCATAATGGATTTTTCCCGACTGCATGCAAACCCTTTAAAAAAAAAACTAAGCAAAGCTTGTACTATGGATACTAGGCAACGGATAAACATACTTATATAGATAAATACATACTTAAATACATATTGAACATCCAAGACCCGAGAACAAAGATTCGTATTATTCATACAAATATCTGCCCCGGCCGGGAATCGAACCCGGAACCTCAAGCTTCGTAGTCAGGTTCTCTAACCACTTGGCCATTCGGTCGTATTTGTACTTGGTATTTGCTCAGAATTTCGCAAAATTGGTTCTTATTCTTCGTATAAACACTAAAAGGAACCTCAAATGTGAAATTTTAGTGTTCAGAGTCAGTCAGGCAGGACAGGACATTTTGTTTTGTCAAATAGTTTCGCCATGTCTGTCTGTCTGTCTGTCTGTCCGTCCGCGGCTTTGCTCAGGGACTAAATGCTAGAAAGCTGTAATTTTGCACGAATATATGTGTAAACTATGCCGACAAAATGGTACAATAAAAAATTCAAAAACAATTTTTTTTACAGTACCTCCCATAGACGTAAAGTGGGGGTGATTTTTTTTATCATCTAACCTTGTAGTGTGGGGTATCGTTGGAAAGGTCTTTTAAAATCATTAGGGGGTTTGCAAAATATTCAACTTTAAAGTGCAAATTACCCTTAAAATCGAGCGTCCCCCCCTCTAAAATCTAAACCGGCGGGTGGAAAAATATGAAAAAATTTAGGATGGTAGTAAGTATAATATCAAACTTACAAGGAAAACTATAACGGTTAAGTTTCATTGTGAATTATAAGTAGTTTAAGAGTAAATAGCAGCCTAAGGTATAAGATATACCTAAACTTGGAATATTCCGTACAAAATACGAAATCCTTTGAAAAATCTTACTTAATTTTTTCGTAATGGCTACGGAACCCTATTTCGGACACGCTCTTGTTCGGTTTTTTTTAATGTGGCAATGTTATACATTAACCACAAAGACAGAGTTATTTTGTTTGTTCTGATCTGCCAGGAATGTTGCTGGGTCACTGGGGTTAAACTATTATAAAGGTAAGAATCTTGGTGGCGGCCGACTCGCAGCGGTGAGAGGAATTAGTTAGTTTTTTTTACCCGACTGCGAAGGAGGGTTACGTGTTTGACCCGTATGTATGTATGTATGTATGTCTATTCCTATGTCCTCTCATAACTACTTAACGGCTGAACCAATTTTGCTCAATGATACGTCATTGGATTCACCTTGATGACGCGAGTGACAATATACATGAAATACTTGAAAAATGAAAATGGCGGATTTTTGAGTTAAAAAAAAATCATTCAAACCTATCAAGTAGGGTATTAAATGAAATCTAATATTAGCCCATTATGAATATATTTGCGTTATAATAGTTTTATCGATTCAGTGATTTGTTTGCAAAATATTCAACTTTAAAGTGCACATTTTCATTAAAATCGAGCGTCCCCCCCTCTAAAATCTAAACCGGTGGATGGAAAAATTTAAAAAAATTCAGAATGGTAGTAAGTATATCAAACTTCAAGGAAAACTATAACGGCTAAGTTAGCTTGAGAATTTTTAGTAGTTTAAAAATAAATAGCAGCCTAAGGTATAAAATATACTTTAACTTGGAAGATTCCGTATAAAATACGATTCCTTAGAAAAATATTACTTAATATTTTCGTAATGGCTACGGAACCCTATTTTGGGCGTGTCCGACATGTTCTTGGCCGGTTTTTTATAACATACGCTCAGTTATGTATGCGTTGTCGGCCCTTTGAAAAATAAATAGGCCTTTTAAAGATCCTCAAGTTATAACGGTCCAGAAATACTGACGCTACATCCATCCATTCAGCCTATATACCGTCCCACTGCTGGGCACAGGCCTCCTCTCAGAACAAGAGGGCTTGGGCCGTATTTCTCACGCGGGCCCTGACGCCACATGCTGATTCCAAACTGAGAGGGATGGACGGAGTACGATATCTTTAAGCACATCAGATATTTGAAGTACTTACATAATAGCGCTATTCTCTTACAAGCCGCTCTTACTGGCGACCCAAACAGCGACACAGTCTCCAGAGGGCCCTCTCATCTTCTTATCGCAGAGTTTTTCCATCAAATCGCTGCCCTTTTTGTCTGGGCCCGTTTGTGCCAGAACAATGGCAGAGCCTCGCGCGAACTGACTACCAGTCACACTGACGTGCAACAATAATGATTTTCTTTTTTTACATAGTATAAAACGAAGTCGCTTTCCACCATCTGTCCCACTACCATGAGTTAACAGTGACCGTACTCGATAGCGACGGCGTAAATTATTTGTATGGAGAATTTTACAGCGCCTCTACAAATACTTTACGCCGTCGCTATCGAGTACGGTCACTGTAAACTCATGGTAGTGGTACTTGGTACATAGTGGTGGTGTGTCCTGTTCTGAGAGGAGGCCTGTGCCCAGCAGTGGGACGTATATAGGCTGGGATGGATATATTTGCTTTTCTTTTCTGGAGTTGTACAGGTTGATTAGGTAAACATTTGCTTTTTTATCTAAATACATTTAATTGAACGAAAAATATTTGTGCCGTGTTATATTATATTAATAAAACTATTTATAAGACAAGGAATGTTATAAGGAAGAAAAGTAGAAGTGGGACCACTTGAGCTTTTTTTCTTTTACTTTGTATATGATATACATATATCACTAGCGACACGCTCCGCCGGCTTCATGTGGGTTCAGTTTTGGGAAAAAGGACGTCAAAACTTGTGAACTTACCACTTTTGACTATAATTCAAATTCAAAAATATTTATTTTGGATATATATGATAGGTAGGTTTTGGGCACATAATCCATAGGTGTTATAGTTAGACTAGTGTTAATAAAATAAAATACAATACTATAGACCTTGACCTTTGACGCATTATCTCTAAATTAAAAAAAAAACATCGTGAGTCATCATATATAATAAGATATTCTACAAATTATTTCAATAGTGTGTATGAAGTTGCCAATCTGCACTAAGCCTCGCGTCTCAGAGCAAGAGCAGTCTGTTTCGTCGTCAAACTGCTGAATAACAAAATAGTATGTGGAGAGCCGATACCAATTTGTTAAGTTTTGAAAATTTTGGTGTGTTTTATGATTATTTTTACTTTTAATTGCTCTTGTATTTTTGCATGCCAGTTACTGGTGAAATGTGTGTTTCACATACTTATTGCAGACCATCATATTGTACCACATTTTAAGCAGAATAAATGACTTTGACTTTGACTTTGTTTTTAAAAATTTGGAACGAAAGCATCGACGTATCGGTGTAAGCGTCATCCACTTTTACAACATACCTGAATACAGAAATACAATTGTGATAAACCTTTATTGGCGGCCTTGCGTAGGCAGCTTTGTCCAATCTTTATACCGAAAATAACACTTCATATTGTCTTTTATAACACGGCTTTAGGCAAATGATTCAGTGATTTTCATACAATTTTTACAATAAGGTTATTGATGGTTGTATGTAAACATAACTACAATAAAAAACTGCTGCTTTTGAAGTCTGCTGTAACTTTGTTCCTACAGGAAGTTACCTGTATTGTTTTGATAAGATATAATAGGTGGCATAAAAAAAACACTTTTTCAGTTACTATGCCATCTAGTACAGAATGTCTTAAGCTACTTCTTTTTTGTTACCGCATATTGCTTTCAGCGTGCAGAATTTTAAACAATTATAGTGTTAGAGTTGGACTGAATATTCTTTTTTTTATTGACTTCTTGACTTAAAATGCAGTCATGCCTTCGAACCTGACTTTGAAACTTCGATTAACATAATACCTGTATATGTAATAGAAATTCGTACGGGCTTTTGTTTACCTTGTCATCTTAATCATCTCCGTGTACTTGGTTTTTGCATCAGTTGCATCACTTACTAGTGGTGGTGTACAATAAAGGGTCGTTGTATTGTAAACCACAATTTAAAAATCGTAGAGTTATAGGGGGTATTCAGTCAAATGGACTTTACCAAGAGATGAAATACTCCAGAATAATTATAGCACCTTGTATATCATATTAAAAAAAGAAAAAACATTCTATTGTGTTTCTGAAACATGTCTCGCTTGTTACAGTTTTCACACATGAAATTCTATCGTGTGGAGCACATTGCAACCCATTATCAACGCGTTCACTGTTCATTGGAAGCGGGAAATTGATGCACATTGCACGAGCAGCCGACTGTGAGTGTTTAGGAGCACTGGTTAGGGTATACAGTAGGTAAGACGTATAATAATGTCGGTACGTCACGAAAATAATTTTGTAGCGGTGAACTGTATGGTAAGAATAATACCTAATGGTTTATTATTCCGATGGAAAGGGTAAATGAATTTAAATACCTAGGTCATGTTGTGGTGGCCGACCTCAAGGATGACATTGACATCGAACGGGAACGGAGGGAGTTGTGGGTGCGTGCGAATATGATAGCTCGGAGGTTTTCGGAGTGCTCCAGGGGGGTAAGGATTACTCTCTTTAGAGCTTTCTGCACTTCCCTGTATACCTGTAGCTTTTGTTTGTTCGGTATTCGCAACGGGCATATAGAGCCCTCCAAGTCCAGTATAACAACGCGTTTGGGGGTGATGGTGGGACTGCCTCGCTTCTGTAGCGAGTCAGGGATGTTTGCGGAGGCGCGCGTCGATTGTTTCCAGGCGCCCATGCGCGGGCGCGCTGCGTCTTTGATGCGGACGGTGCGGGACAGTCCCAACAGCATCCTAAAAATGATATCGGACAAACCCGACTGTCCTATAATGCTACACTGTGCGGGACTACATTCCCCTGCCAGCTCAATACAGTGGTAGCTAAAAATGGTAATTTCTTTAGTTAAAAGTATGTATGTCTTTAAGTTAATAACCCCTTCTTAAGTGTATTTACTAATAAATTGTAAAGTGTCTTTGGTTACATTAAATAAATGATTTGAATTTAATTGAATTAGCTCATAGATTCTCATCAGCTGGAAGACGTGCGAACAAGGACCTCCCCCTTAGAACACACAGTGAACGTCAACTCGCCACTTGCATACATCGGTTGCCTGCAACTCTCACGATGTCATCAGTCTACCTAGTGGGAGGTTTGCCAACGCTTCGTCTTCCGGTTCGTGGTCGCCACTCGAGGCGTTTTCTCTCAACTTGCATTGCCACTACAACTTGTATTTTTCCCACGGGATAGCGGTAAACGAATTCATCGCAGATAGATTTGTGAACAACAGCTAGTTTTAATGTGATTCTGAAAAATGTTGCCTACTACCTATATTACCCTTCTCAACTGTGACCAAGGTAAACGATAAGGCAACCACAAGCCATGGGATTAGCAAGACACGTGTAAGCTCACAACCTAGACGCAATGTATTATTCATGGTAAGCACACAGCTTGTAGTGCTAACTGTTAGTCCTTATACATTCTAAGGGCTTGCATGAATAGTGAGAATAACCTTCTATTCAGTAGCGTAGCTAGGTAACCAAAGGCACTGGGGCAAAAACTAAACTAGAGTCCCAACTAAATCATTTAAAATCGTTTGTTCCCTATTCTTGCCATTTATAGTTTGTAAGTCAGAGTCCGAGAGCCCCCTGAGCTTAGGGGCCCCGGGGCACTGCCCAGTCTAGTCCTCTGGTACCTACGCCACTTCTTCTATTGTGTATCTAGCGAATTATATGTGATTTATTTATCATCCCACAAATTATAAATGCGAAAGTTTGTAAGTCTGTTTGATTGTTACCGCTTAGCGCCTAAGCCGTTGAACCAATTTATTATTTTTATATTTTAAATTTACATCAAATTGTTTTGCAATAATTTTCAATCAATCATTTATTTATTTCTGAGAATATGGTACAATATAAGTTAGTAAAAAGTGTTAGTTCAGCATATTCTGCCGTCATCGGCGTAGAAATATTTTACAGTTAATATAATTTTAGAATAAATAAATAAAAAAAACATTATTAATAATAAAAACAGAAAGAAAGAAGAGAGGAAAAAAAATACATTATTTTGTTTATCTATAAAATAAAATACAATTTGCCTAAATTAATTGTTACTTATTTAAAAATTCATCAACTGAATAAAAGCACTTATCAAGCAACCACTTAAACATTCTCTTTTCAAATTGGTGTGTTTGTAGCATCTTAAAATCCTCAGGTATTCTGTTATACAACTTTATAGCCATGCAGTATACGTTCATGCCAAACAATTGTAAGTTTTTTTAGGCTGATGCAATTTGAGCGGTCTCCTGCTAGGTCTGTTAATTTTATTAATTATCTGGTCATGCAGTGGAAAAAACTGTGGGTACTTTTTGACAAATTTAGTTATTTCAAATATGAAAAGACATGGCAATGGGAGAATGTTAAGTTCCTGAAATATTGGTTTACAATGTGCAAGATATTGGGCTCCATATACAGCTCTAATACATTTTTTTTGTGTTACAAATGCTTTTTGGGCATCCGCACTGTTACTCCAAATGATAAGCCCATATCGTAGTATGGAAGAGACATACCCATGATATGCAGATAACGTAGCTTCTCTTGAAGCTACGGACCTTAGGCGTCGAAATACAAACACGAATCTGTCTAGTTTAGAACATACATTTTCAATATGCGCCCTCCAATTGAGATGTTCGTCAAGGGTAACACCAAGGAAAGTGGCCGTGTCCACAAGCTGAACGGGAGAATTATTAATATGGACATTAATATTTATCCGGGCAGCATTACGAGTTTGGAACAAGATCATTTTAGTTTTTTCAAAATTTAGTTTTAGCTTATTATTTTCCAGCCATTCTATGGCCTTATGTAGCTCATTCGTAGCTTCAAATTCTAGGTCACATTTATGTTCACTCCTAATACTTAGCGTAGCATCATTTTAATATATTTTTTTTAGCATGTTGGAATAATCTGGCTGTAAGACCATTCGAATTCTAAACTAAAAACGGTTCTTAGTATTAGTGTCAATCAGGAGGTCTATAACGAACTTCGAAAATCGAAGTTCATATCGTTTTCCTGACGCTAATATGCGAGTAGTGTATGGACCATCGCAAAGAAACTCGCTTTTACGTAATAAAAAAATTTTAGAAATCGATCTATCTGTCAGCTATGATTCCACAGACAGATAGACAGACAGACAGACATTGGCGTCAAACTTAACCCCTCTGTTTGCGCCGGGGGTTAAAAATAAAACTCACCACTTCAAACATATGAAATTTTACGATTGATTTGGCTGAAGTTTCAGCATAATTCTGACATCAAATGCTCACCGAGGAAGCGTTGAATTCAACTGATATCGACATAACCATTTCAAGTCGTGATAATAGTCTTAGTCAAAACTTATGACTTGAAGCTTTAAAATTAATCTCAATCTTCAATTAAAATTAGGATGTGCAAATATCAAACGAGATTAATTTATATCCCACTAATATTATAAAAGCGAAAGTTTGTAACCTTATCACGTCTAAACCGGTAAACCGCTTTAAATGAAGGTATGCAGATAGTTTGAGTCCCGGGAAAGGACATTGGACAGTTTTTATCCCGGAAAGTTGCCTAATTCTCGCGGGATTGCGATAAACGATTTCTACGTGGACGGAGTCGCGGGCAACAGCTAGTAAATATGAAATTTCTAATACATCGAAGTTCATATCGTTTTCCTGACGCTAATATGCGAGTAATAGTGCGAGGGACGGTACGATATGAACTTCAATTTTCAAATTTTGTAGTAGCCCCTGCATTGGCGGGTAGCCATATTTTATTCAGTTTGTTTTCTTAGCGTCTTGTTGGACACAAAATATTTTTTTTTTTTGCATTTTTTTCCTCGCAGTGTGACGAAAATCATTGTGTGTATCACGGGCCGTAAGGGGATTACAAACTCGGGTCATTAAAAGCACTCCGCCTTCGTCGGGCTTCTAATAGACTCTCGTTAGTAATCCCCTACTTACGCCCCTCAATGCACAATGTACTATAATCGAATGACGTAAAATGTCATTACAACACAGTTCTGCGGTGGCTTAGGAATTAATTTGGATGACTGTGCCAAATCAATAGTACAATGCAACACGAAATCAACCCACATTGAACAGTAACTTTACAAGATATATAACAGATTCACGATGCGAATCCGGGACAATATAAACCTTAAAACCCAACTCCGCGACATTGATATTTTATTCCAAAGAGAATATATCGAATGCAATTGTCTGAGATAGGTTGAGTCTACCAATTGCTTATCTCCTACTGGCTACACTCCAAATAGAATCGGGGCATCGGGGTAAGCGAAGCAAAGAAGGGTATTTTATAGAGCTCCGACCGAAACTGGTATTTGTAACCGAAACCGAAACTGAATTTCGGTTCGTGTATGATTTTCGGCTGAAACAGAAGAAGGAATCGAACTTTTATTCAACTTTAAATTATAATTATGCTAGTGTACCTGTATTTTTAAACTTGCGTTCATTTTAGCTTTAATAATTACACGGATATTTTTGTGAATACCGTAATTGGGCGTTTTAAAAAAAATCTACCTTTTTTAATCTTGGAAAAAAAAGTTTTTCCTACACAGAATCAAGAGCACAATCGATTCCGATAGTTTAAAAAAATGTCTCCAAAAAATGACAGTTTTGCGACGTTTTTTCATACACTCAGTATGGATGTAACAAAACTGACTCAAACATTTCAATCCAAATCATTTGAATTTTTGAATTTTAAACATTTTTTTTTATGAAAGAATGTGGACGTTTTTATAAACGATTGTGCTCTTGATTCTGAGTAGGAAAACCCATGTTTTTTCGAAAATATAAAAAAATAAAGGGGTACACTTTTTTTTGAAAACGCTCAACTGTAAAAATAATTATGGGAAAAATTGATCGTTTAGTAGCTTGGAAAAAGTGAATAACTAATTTTTTTTTACAAAAAAGCAAATAAAATTAAAAAACTTGTAAAATAAATAAACATTTTCTGCCAAAAACCAAAATTCACACAAGACTCCAATTTATCGGCGAAACTGGTCGAAACCGGAATTGAAACCGAATGTTTGGTAGGACACAAGTATTTTATATTGCAAGTTGGATTTAAGTTGCGTTGGTAAATGATGAACCGATAAAAGAACAATATCTAGTACAAATATTATTATTTATGCATCACTATCACCTTCGTCTTAGGTATACACGTCAGACCATAGGCCTTCTCTAGAAATGAAAGGGCTTGGGGCCAGTATAGATTGGAAGCTAATTTTCTATTAATCACCAAAAGTCAGTACAAGTCTGGTGAAAACGCCCTAAGTGTCCCTTGAGAAGCTTGAAGAAGATGGAGGTCCCGGGTTCGATTCCCGTGTCGGGACCGATATTTGTATAAAAATACGTTGTTCTCGGGTCTTGGGTGTTTAATATGTATTTAAGTATACATCTATATCTATATAATTATATTTATCCGTTGCTTAGTACCCATAACACAAGCTTTGCTAAGCTTACTTTGGGACTAGGTCAATTGATGTGAAATTGTCCCGTGATAAGTATTTATTCAAGTGTTTGAGATATTTATAGCCTTCGCAAGATAACAGAGTTGTATCAAATTAGTTGAGCAGATCTTAAATTGCTTGCTTCAACAATTTTCGTAACTCCTTTAACATAAATAAAGCTAAATTTGAACTTAAATTTATCAAACGAATGAATTTTGTTAAAATCGTACCAAACCATAACAATTTTTCATAACGCAATTCGATTATCGACCTTACGTGATTGGAAATAAAATATTCATTTCCAGTCGAATAGTAACTTGTTACGAAGGCGAAGTTTCATACCGTTTTCAAAGTCGATTCGTCAAGTTCACAAAGTTTTTAGTATAACATATGAGCAGAAAGTTCTGTATTCCATCATACTATATTATAGGCTAAGAGACGCAAATTTAGTTCCCTCATTACTTTTAAGATGCGAATATCGCAATGTTACGGTTGTTTCAATAGTTTTATTTTTCAATCTACAAAAAAAATATTACAAATTCCAAACCAAAATTTGGTGGTCTTCAAAGTTATTGGTACTTGACTACAAGTAAGATTTTGGTGTAGAGATGTTTTTCCAAAATCTTTTGCACATAATAAAGTCCTAAATTAAAGAAGATTCGATTTGCAATTTGCCGCTTTTTATGCTTTTATTTAGTTTCACCTGTCCCGCTGTCTGTCTGTCTGTAGACAAATCTTGCAAGTTAAATTCAACCCACTTTCAGTAGTCAGATTGACTTGAAATTTGACATAATTTATGTAAATGACATGACAATACAATAATCTGGTAGTGACATTCTGGTAGTCCAGCCAGGATTGTCTCCGCAGAACGGAACTCTTCAATGGTTAATGGAATCGACTTGAAATTTGGTATGCAAATGTAGTTCACAAAAGTACAGCCAACAAAAAAAGCTTGTATTAAAAATGGAATATTTACCATAAACTTTTAATGTTTACATTTTCTTCAAGAAAACATTTTAATGTAGGTAACTGTCACGTAGACTGTTGGTGAAGATGTTCTTCGACATTTTATATCGTGCATTGAAACCCAAGAGATAAAGCAACTTCAACGTGCCAAAGTATAACAGATTAAAATGGTTAAACTTATTTATGAACACCAGTTATAACAACCCACCGATTTTGCTCCCGCGAGAGAATAAAAATTAGCTAGCTATGAGAATTTGGGTAATTCTTTAAAGGAAGGAAAGAAGAAAATTCTTCAAGGAATATATATGAGAAAGAAGTTTCTAGCTTCAGAAGAAAGGTCCACGGAAAGAACATGTCTAGTCAACTAAGCAACTTTTAGAGTTATAGCGGTTTAAAACTTAGTCATCACGAACAATTACTATGATTAACATTTCTTTAAAAGTTTATAATAATATTTTGTATTATTTTCAGATTATTTAGTTGAATGGTAAGGCATAGTACTTAAAATACTACTTAAAAATTAATCTCAAAGTGTATAGCTCGCCATTTAAAATAAAGGTGACAGTCATGTTCTTTACGTGGATCCTTCAAATATTTATAGAATCACATTATTCTTTTGTAGGTAAAGATTTTTATCTGACATAAACTTAATAATTTCAGGAGCGTTAGGGCTCTTAGTCTATGTTACAGATAAATTGAAAGATACACACACATTGTTTCCGATAACTTTCCCAGAAATGAGGCAACAAATAAGGATTAATCACACAACTTATTAACACGATCACATAAGACATAGTACCAACTTTTTGATTACCTACGTAATTACGTCTTGTCTTTAAACGTGTATTTCTGGTATTTTAAATATTTATATATTGGTTTATTTAGATGATCTCAGAAACAGCCCCAACGATTTTGATGAAACTTGGTATGTGGCCGACAAGCTATTGCTTGGTTTTATATCTTTGAAAATGAGTTCGAGTTTTTGTACGTGTCTGTTGAGGCAAAATTTCACGCACAATAAAATAAGATCGGTGATTTCGATAGCTGTCATTAGATGATAGTTCAGCGATGTAGTGTTGGAATTTCTGACTGGAAGTCTACAGTTAAAATGTTCGTCAGGAAAGACTTAGTTTTTTTCTTCTTTTTATTTATAATAATTACTAAGTTAAAGTTTTATTTACCCAAATACGTATCTTCTCCAAAAAAAACACGATTTAACAAAAAGAATAACTCCGAGAGATCAGTCACCCAGGTACTTAAAAAAATGCGAGAAATAAGTCCTTAGAATAAGTTTCTACATGCATATTTACTACAGACTGAATTAGTAGTTGCTATGTTGTGAACTGCAGGCGCATAGTTTAGGGACCTTTATATACGGACTGCATGCTTTCTAGCTACATCGTAACTCCAACTGCCCACACATTTCAGTCGCAGCTAGCGTGCGGTTTGCCTGCAGTTTTTCCTACTGCAGTGGATCTGCAACGGAAAACATATTGTTGGCAGTTACGTTGCTGTTGAAATGCGGTCCGTCAGTAAGTTATTGCCCTAAAATGCGTTTGATTCTATCAGTCAAATGGTACAAGACGGTGAAAGAAGGATATGGTAAACAGATTGTGATTGTCTCTGGACTACTATTTTTTATTTTTATTTTTAAAGCGCAAGTGAGAGCAGAGGCCGCGTGCGTGATGTGGAGACTGCTGCAGTGCTGCATCGACAGATTAATCAAAATCTACTTTACATTATCACACTATAAAAGGAGTTAGGTAGAGTATGAGCCTTTACACACTACGTGCTGTTGACTTTTTATTTTTTATTTTATTTTATTCGACTGGATGACAAACGAGCAAGTGAGTCTCCTGATGGTAAGAGATCACCACCGCCCATAGACAACTGCAACACCAGGGTATTGCAGATGCGTTGCCAACCTAGAGGCCTAAGATGGAATACCTCAAGTGCCAGTTATTTCACCGGCTCTTACTCTCCACGCCGAAACAACAGTGCAAGCACTGCTGCTTCACGGTAGGATTAGCGAGCAAACCAACAAACGCACGTCGACAGCGCGTTTAAAATACGCGGTGACCAAGAGCAGGAGTTCCCTGTATCTTGCATAATGTCGATTCTCCGAAATACACTTCGCGTAACAGATATCTATTCATAATCAAAGCTTGTAAAAAAGGAGATTACCATTCTTTACTACTGTAACTTTACCTTAAATTCGTAAATCTAACATAGCTTAGCTTGTCACGCTTGATAAATAGACCACAACTCAACAATAACGGGATACGTAAATTTGCCAGCGTAACTTTCCATATGACACAAGCGTAACACGACATGATTAAGGGTTATTTTAATAGCAGACCATAATATAAATCCAGAAAAAGGGCGATTGCCGTGCACAGACAATATAAATATTTGGTTACGGCGCGGGCGGCACATAAAAATGACACACGGCCTGTACGGCCGGCCAATGGTATTACTTTGATTGCGTAATTTTTCCCCGAATTTAACGCGGTTCCGAATAATTTGTTAAGTTTGAATTATCGGTGTTAGAGGGCTGGGGTTCATTGTTTTAAGCGATTAAATCTTTATTGCGTAAAATTTTGGTATCGATAACACATTAATGTGACTACATTATAAAAAGTTAAGACTTACTAACCGACTGGCTGATCCATAATTTATTGAATCAGGCGTGACTTTGCGGAGGTCTATATCAATGAACTAAAAGAATTTCCTTGCTCACCCGCGACCTTACGATAGCTAAGCTTATGCAAAATATGCGTGTTCATGCAGTTCCTCCACCTCCACACTGTAAGAACACACACAAATCACACAAACTCATCTATCACCACCACCACACTACACTGACGCGTTTCGAACTCAACCAGAGCTCATCTTCAGAGTGACACAACCGTACACCATGCTACCAGTTGTTAGACTAACGAAGCACAACCACCGTTTTAACTTGTCACTGTAACTCCCCAAGTACCCACATACGTTTTATCAAACAAAACAAAACTACCCACAAATTATGAAAAGCTGATCCATGCTAATATTATAAAAAATGCAAGTGTGTTTGATTGTTTGTTCGTGTTTAACGAGCAACGAATCGACGTGATTTTTGGCATAGTGATACAATAAAGTACAATACAATACAATAACTCTTTATTGCACATCAACAGTAGCAAGCAGTACAGAAAACAAGTATATACACAGAGACTTTCTGAGGTAATCAATAGGCAGCCTTAGATAGTTGTTGGGCCCGAGAGTGACATGAGCTACTTTTTATCCTGGAAAAATGCACAGTTCCAGGCGGATGAAGCCAGCGGCAAAAGATAGTTCGTTTTATACGTCTTGGGTACAGGCCTCTTCTCAGAATGAAAAGGCTTGAGCTATAGTTCTAACGCTGGCTCAGTGGGGATGTGGAACTTCACACACACCATTGAGTTAGTTCGCAGGTCTGTGCAAAGTTCCTCACGATGTTTACCTTCACCGTAATGCTTGTGTTATTTCAAATGTAATTTCGCACATGAATTTCGAAAAACTGAGAGGTACAAGTCCAGATTTGAACCCACGTAAGGATAAATGAGATTAATATTAATAATACAAACTAAAATCTAAGAATGTCAAACTTATGAAAACAACAATTAAAATATCATTCTCCTTTAGATTATTAACTAAGAGAGAGGATCATTAGAATTAACATTCAAAAAGAATAAAGTTCAAAAATGTCAAAGATTTTATTTCAATAATTCATACGATTAGATCTTTTTATTTTTTACTTATTTTACCTTTCATCAAATCCAACTTATTTAAATATTATGAAAAAATAATCGTTAAAGTCTGCTTCAAATAAACACAAGTTAAAACGCGCAGACCCTGAAGGCAAGATGTTTACGGCACATTAAATATTTTGCTTGTAAAGTTCAGCCCAGGTCTCTTGAGGCGTGTAAAGGTTTAACTTTAACAGGCACAGGCAGGTTCTCGGGGAAATTCCTACGCTTATAAGATTATTAGCCGCTGTGGCTTCGTTTGCGTAAACCATTTAATTCGACAGTTAATGAATATCAATAAATATTAAATATAATGGGACATTGACACTTATTGACCTAGTCCCAAACTAAGCAAAGTTTGTACTATGGGTACTAAGCAACGGTCGAACACACTTATATACTAGATAAACACATGTTTATGTCACATATTAAACTTCCCAAGACCCGAGAACAGACATTCTTATTATTAACACAAATATCTGCCCCGGTCGGGGATCGAACCCGGAACCTCAAGCTTTATTTACATTTCATTTGTTGAATTAAACATCTGGTTTTTCTGAATTTCCGCGATAATTCGCATAAATTAGTACATCTTAGTCTATTTACGTTGTATGAAGGGTAATATTGTCACTAGACTTGGTCGATCATTTAAAAAAATATATATCAATTTCATTTTAGACTCTGATTCGTAGAAAAACCAGGCAGGTAAGGTAAGTAAATGATACTGATATATTTAAATACATTCCCAATAAATATAATGGAAATGTCCTTTTCTGTTACCAAACATCATGGTAACTAAAATTCATTTAAGTACATACAAATTAATTGAAATTGGAACATTTTGGGAAATTAATATATTTAAGTTCAGTGTGATTTATTCTATCTGCCAGCATATTTATTTATATGCGTACCAGAGTCAAAAATGAAATTACCTAGCAGTTTTTTTCATTCAAAAGATACAACCCATTAACAGATGAGCAAATAAACATCGGAATCTAAAAGGGATCCGATTGTCACCTTCATAATACGGAACCCTAGAAATGAAAACAAACGTTTGAATCGTCCCGTTTGTCGAAGCAACTTTCTTCCCTTGGGTGTAAACTTGTCTTTCCACGAAAAAAAGTTGTTTTTAGCGCTAAAGAAATACGGTACGAGTCTCAAAACAGATGACGCTAGTTGCAGCGTTTTATCACTTTACTCGTAATTTCGAATCGGCAAGCGCAGCGTAGGACGTCTACCAACAAGATGGACACACGACCTAGTTAAAGCTGTACGGTGAACACAGGCCGCTTCCAACCGAAGCACCTGGAGGTATATGGGGGAGGTCTATGTCCAACAGTGGACGTCCTACGGCTAATATGATGATGATGGTGATGATGATGCCCTGTAATTTTGCAAGAGAATTCTTTAGTTCTAGCTTTTAACCGCAGCTACGTACGCGTAAACTAAGTAGGTCTAGGAGTTAAACGAAATTCCGAGAATTCACAAAATTTCCCGTAAATAATAACAAAAAAAAATCCAAATAATTTGCAAATCACATTTAATTATACTTAATTTACGTCGGTTTCATGATTTGTATTCTTTAAATCATTCATGACAGCATAAATAGGAAATATGGTTTAGGCACTTGTCCCACCGCCGGCGATGAGCGAAAAGCGATTAGAGCTAGTAACTAGAAACGAGTGGGCGAGCAGAGACAAGCGAGTGTAGTTTTATCGCTGGGCTGTAAGAGAGTGTTTGAGTGCGACGGGAGATTACTCACACCACTCGCTCGAGCGGGACGGCTGCCAAGCTATCATCGCTGAGCTAGTTTTATACCTCAGCGAGTTTTATAGCTCTTGGCACTGCGACAAAAGAGTGAAGAGCAAGTTCTCGCCGGCAATGTGAACAGCCAGCGATCAACTATTAATATATATGTGTTTCTTTTACTCACACAGGTTCTATATCATTTGTTCGTTTCTTTAGCGAGAAAATAGTCGATAGCTAATCGCTTCCTCGCCGGTGGTGAGACAAATGCCTTACGCGAAAACCTTATTAATTATCATAAAATGATTTTGAAATTGCATTAAATTACAGTGCAGGCTCTCGATTAATTGAGAATTATAATTACTCATCAATATAATTAGTTTGAATATAAATTGAGTCAGAGATACTTAAAAATATTTACGGCCTGATTAATATGAAAATCGGCAAACGCGCATACATTTCATCTGATTTTAAATGATCATCGCTACCCATGGACATAGTTTTGAATGAAAGAAAAAACATTTATTCAGAACGACACATGACACAACAACATTAATACAAATAGACTTTAGCAATTCTTTGAGTTATATTGGTTTGGGAGAGTCACTGAGAGATAAGTCCAAACAAAGAGTAGGTACTGATAATTATTATTTATTCCCAAAATAGGACGAGTATCCGCCACAAGATTCCGGCCCGCGATCAAAACCCGTCATCTAAATTCATCTCGTCATTTCTTAGTGTGTCTTCAAGTAACTTGGAGCCTAATTTCGACACTTTAATTAATGAACAGTCAAAATTTCATCTTTCACACCGACCCAGCACATCAAAACAATACATTTAATATAGATACCTACATGATTTATTTATGGTTGTTACTTGATTAGAATACTTTTTTTTCGCTAAATGCTCCCTGGCCCGCGGAAATGTTGTAATTATTGTATATGGCCCATCTCTAAATCTTTTTCCCAATCCCTAATCTACACAAGTCCTAAGGGCGAGAGACTACTGGTGAGCCCGTCGGTATAGCTAACCTATAAAGATATCACTGTATAGTGCAGCAGCCCCGTCGACTTCGTATCAGCAGCGGCGCCCGTATTACGGCAACTCAGCTTATAGGGGGAACCCAAATGCGAATCCACGTCGGTAGAACGCCGGGGGAATCAGGCGTGGACAAGGGGGAGTGGGGCTTCAAGGCACTCAAGCAGATGATTAAGATTAACTTTAAACTGTTATGAAATAAATAGCATCTTCAATCATTAATTAATTATATTTTATTTTAGAACTTGGTAGCACTTATAATAGATTTTCATAAAATGGCACAGCCGCTTAGGCTATCGGGAGCAATCTGCGCTCCCGGCATGTATACCGCTGTCAATCGGTTTTAAAGTCAAAATCTAGAAAAACAATATAAAAATCCTATCCTTTTATATAAAACTAGGTTAATCTAACCTGCCAGGTGGTCAGTTTTACCACCTGCCAGCGGTATACAGCCTAGTTCCTACAGTAGCTATACCACTGTGTCGCTACAAGACAATACGAGTGAGTGAGTCATTGCGGTTGCGAATCAGACGCTGGCTGAGCATAATGCTGAAACTTTAAAACATGCCAGTGCTGATTTTTAGCCAGCACCGTCGGTGACAATCGGACCGCTATACAGATCTCTTTCGACACCATCCATCAGGGTGGTGTTGCAAAATACATTTTCCACTGTTGTGTTTCGGTGTGGAGAGTAAGACAGCCGGTGAAATTACTGGCACTTGAGGTATCCCATCTTAGGCCTCTAGGTTGGCAACGCATCTGCAACCCCCTGGTGTTGCAGGTGTCTATGGGCGGTGGTGATCTTTTACCATCAGGAGACCCACTTGCTCGTTTGCCATCCAGTCGAATAAAAAAAAACCTACATCTAACATCAAACACTCGTGTCTAATGTAATTAATTGTGACTCACTAAAAACCTTTGTGACAAGCAGGGAACGTAGCAGAAACAGTATTGTCTTAGATATTTATTTTAAAGTATGAGCTCAGTCACGCAGCTACCATTTGTTAGATGTTCATGGAAGTATAAAAGCGATTTGTATTACACAACGTCTTAATTAAAAAGATGTGTACTTTTGAATAACACACTCCTATACTATAATTGAAACAGCTTTTATTTTCTCTATCGCCTTGCACATGCTCCTTGATACTGGTTCAGAGTTGAATTAAGTAAGTGAAACTTGCGCTTATCCGTACCAAAATTTGCATAGCTTTCTTTTGTTTTAATAAATAAGTTAACATACGTTAGATAATGTTTCCTTAATTGTCAACACACTACATAGCATTAAATCAGTAACAACGCAGCAGCAATTCTAACAGTCGCGCCCAATGTTGTTTATAATTAATATATTTAAGCAAAACACGGCTTTATACTTATACAAAAATTGAGATACCAATTCACCATATTATGTTAGTGCTTTACCTACCTCAAAAGCATAAATTTCTTGTAGCGATTCACCTCGATCGTATATTTAATTATAGCATTGTGTCACAATCGTGTACTAGTGTATTTCAGTGCAAATATCAATTAAAGCGTCAAATTAATTAGAGTCCCAAACAAACATCGACCGCGGCGAAATGCGTCTAGGGTAAAATACTACACGAAAAACAGATACTACAAATGAAATAACAAATATAAAATGTCAAAATTAGAGTCCAAAATTGAAATGATCGAACATGCTCTTATATAAAAAGCTTTTACAGAAAAATGCTTCTGTAGACGCTGTGTGAAAATTAATGTAAAGCTAAAATTGTCAAGTTTATTGAAATTTTGTTAGTTCGAGGTGACATGCGATTCGGTGAATCGCTACAACGAATTTATGCTTTTGAGGTAAAGAACTAACAAATGCAATTCACTGCTGTGTAAATACACAGATCTATAATGAGAACTGCAATTATTATTATGCTGAGTGGGGACCTATTTAGCGTCATGTATACGTATATCTTGTATTTGTAATAATCATAATAATCATTTATTAATTTGTCCAACATAGGTAACATTGATTTGGTCTTAAATTATGTTTTTTGAGTATCACTATGTGGTGCCCCAGGGCATACAAATATTGCCTTATATTAAACTTATTTACTCATTTTTTTATTCATACATATTAAAAAACAATATATATATATATATATAAGTATATTCTAAAAATTCCCTGATGGAGTAGTACGCCTTTTCGGCCAAAAAAATATTCAGTTTTTTCTTAAATTCGTATAATGTTGTTTTAGGTTTCTTTTTATAAAACCATAACCATAACGCCATAGCGTTAAATAAATGTATTTTCTCTCTTTCTTTCAATTAGACGTAACATATAGGTATAAAAAATAAACTGGCGCGTGTGTGTTCCTGTTATAAAATTTTTGGTTATAACACTCGTAAATTGGCATGCTTTATAAGGCCTTTATATTTTTATTGTTAATGAAGTAGTAGTGCATTAAGAACAAACGACGTAGTTTCTAGAAGTTTAGTTTGCATCAGGTCAGAAGAATGCGTGCATGCAAGAAAATGTAGGTCACTGCGAGAGAGCTAATTTACTAATAAAATGTACAACCACGCCACGGGAATCTTAAGTAATTTGCTGCTGTGCATAATTTAGTAATTTAGTTGAATGAAAATTATATGCACCGATGGCAAAATTGTCGCTTGTAGCAAAAACAGCTATAATGATGTGTATTAAGATTAAGATCTTTAATAAACTACCTGATGCAATAAAGGACCAAACATTCAGTAGATTTAAGATATTGTTAAAAAAGTGGCTGGTTGAAAAGTACTTTTATAGTGTACAGGATTTTCTAAATTATAATTAGATTTAAGTTTTTATGTTGTTCAATTTCGTATGCCTCATCTGGTAGATTTTAGTGAAACTCAATGTAATTTATGTTATCTTTTGTACCTCAAATCAAGTGAAATAAATTCATTTGAATTTGAATTTTGAATTTGAATAACACACGGCCAAATTAGGTATTTTCCTGTGTAAAAAAAATATTCAGTTTAGTTCGTCAGTTAATCATTAGAAAATATTGGACACGTATTGTTTATTTTGTCAATCAAACAAGAAATACCAAGATGAAGCGAGCCAACGATGCTAAAGAGGCGTGCGTGACGTCTCGTTAACTGGATATAAAGTCTTCATATTTTTTTGTTTAATTGACGGAAGAAAAAAACCTTGTCCAATATTTTCTGATAATGTAACTGATGAACCAATTGGATTTTTTTATGACAGTAGTTATGTACAATGTGTTTAGCAGTTACGTATAAATAAATAACGTGGTGAAACAAAAGGGCACCAAAAAGGGCCTGCACTCAGCATAACTTGCACGTAATGTGCAGCTGATCTGTGGTGCCCAAACGTAAACATGCATAGACCAATGAATGAACGAGTGAGTGTATGGCGAATACAATCATACATTTCTATGGTAGCGGTAGGAAAGTATAGGCAGTGCCAGGAGAGTTGAAGTGAATGATACACACACAAAAGGAGGACTAATGTAATGAATGAGTAAATAACAAAATCTGGCTGGCTTTACATGGCATGTTCTTATGTGGCGCAACCTCAACTCTAGTGGCACTTGGTATACTCAATTGCATGAAGTTACACACACTGGTTAGTTACCCGGATATGTTATGCTGTCAGTATCCTGAATTGTCACAAGTATAATTGCTTTAATAACTTTCTGACAAACACAAGCCACTTCGAAACAGTCACTTCATTATTAACAAGTATCATAATGCTTGTTACGACCGAGTTTGTTGCTGTCGCCGTGTATTTTCGTGAAAGCAACTTTCGCGTAGTTTTGGCAGTTTTCCTTAGTTTCTGACAACAAGGAACAAGACGTGCGAAATTTGTTGAGTCGGTTACTTTTCCGGATTATTAGCAAGAAAGCTACGTAGTTTTCAGAAAGAATTAGCCGAACATATCGTCCTGTCTCTCATAGAACAATAAAAAAGAGAGAGAGGTTGAAACGGACCTCATAGCTGTCTGATTTCAGCTCGAGCTTGAGTTGCTGCACAATAACATAATTCCACATAAGCAACATAAGTAGGCTCCCAGCCTATATGCGTCCCACCGCTGGGTGCAGGACATCCTCTCAGATTGAGAGGGCTTGGGTCGTAGTTCCCGCGCAGGCCGGTGCGGATTAGGAACTTCACTCATACAACATTGAATTTGCTTCGCAGGTTTTGTGTAGACGATTCTTACGACGTTTTCCGTCTTCATAAAGCTCATGGTAAATTTCTGGACGAACTTTATGACACTTCCGCTATACTCTCCCTATGCGTTTCCACCACAGGAATGTGTTTTTCATCAACCAATAGGAACGCTTCATTTATCTATCCTCGAACAGCACAGATGTGCATTTACTTATCCTCGCTCCGCTCAGCTATTTCCAGTTGAGCAGTGCTGTGCGAAGATAGGTAAATGAAACGTTTCTATTGGTTGATGAAAAACACATTCCTCGTAACACATCCTAGCAAATCTTTGGTGGTAACGCGTAACGCGGTGTGTTCTCACTAGTTCCATTGACAGTAAGTACTATTATAGAGCTCTACTACTGTAATGTCAATAATGTTTGACAATTGACTGTGTCCCTTCCTCACTAAATCTTCGGCTGGTTATAAGATACCTTTGGTACACTTTTCAATTCTCACATTCTTCGTTACCAAGGAACCCTGATCATCTAAGTTCCTCCTAAACATCGTCTCACTGTAGCCTCACTAAGTCTCAGGTGCTTTTACAAAAATCAATCCCATAAATAAACTCACTTGAACGAGGGAATTGCATGAATAAACTCGGTACCGTGTTCTGGAAAACTAAATCGGATTAAACTGTCTGTAAAGTCTAGAAAACTTATTCCGTGAGTAAAGTGACAGAATTAAAGATTTATAATTGATTGGTTCTGACGTTACTTTGAGGTAACACACTCTCTTGACTTTTCAATATTTTGTACTAGCTGTTGCCAGCGACTCCGTCAACGTAGAATTCGTTGACCGCTATACCGCGGGAACTATGCAATTTTCCAGGATAAACACTATGCTATGCCCTGCCTTGGGATTAAAACTATCTGTGTAGGTACCGAATTTCATTATAATCGGTTCAGAGGTTTATACGTGAAGAAGTAACAAACAGACTTAGGTACCTACTTACAAACTTTCGCATTTATTATTAAATAGTGGGATGGAAAATATACGTAAATAAGCTGTAGCAACGGTGCAACGGGCTCCAGCATTGATTATCAACAGCATTAAAAGTGAAAATATCTAGAATTATTTGATAAGTCGCAAATTGAGTAGGGCTGGGCTAGAGACTTTAAATTTGATAGACATTTCTTGAGGATCATAAAGGTGAAGAAGGTATTTCTAAAATTCCAGCAAGATAAACCGATAACACTAGTTCTGCATAAATCCAATACAATCTTCCGATATTGCCTCTTGTTGTCACTGAACAATAAGATTGCTTTTGTATCCAATGCGGAAACTAGAGAACAGCATCCATTGGTCCGCTGTTTCAACCTAACTTCTGGTTTCCTTATCCCGCATTCGATGATGCTAGAAATTAAGTTACGTCCTAGAATTACCATTACTCAAGAATAAGAGTTAGTAAATTGTTTTCTTAAGATAAATACATTTTTTACTTCTCATGCTCGTAAAGTTCGTGTTTAAGCTGGATCTAGGCGACATAAAATGTCTTTTATGCTCTAGTCAAATCTTCATCTAAGACCAAGGCAATCAGGCCTAAACAGCCAAAAACAAAAAAGTTTCAATGTATTTTCTAATAAATTTTAATTTGTATTAGACTAAAAATCAATCAAATAAATCAAAATAAATTAATATAAAACTAAATATTTGTAATTATATTAGCAATGCATCAATAATAAAAGGTACCTAATAAGTGAACAATGTTTCCACTGTTGTTATTTCATCTCCTCGCAATCGAAGTGAAAAGCAGAGTGTAAAACTCGAGCATTAAACCCATTTTCCCCTCGATGTGTCTATCCACCCTCGCCGTACCGGCTCGGGTGGCTGAACGCCTCGGGTAAAATGGCTCATTTTATGCTCTTGTTGTACAATCTACTACGCGGGTACAACCCCTGTTCCAATTTTTTTTTATAGTAATAACTTCTCTCAATTTACAGATGCCTGTGTTGAAGGTGTGTTGTCAATCTACATTCGGATTCAGAAAACGTGAACAGGACCAACCCTACTGGAATCAGTTACTTAAGACGTATTTAGTTAAATCATATCAGTGGTTACTCGATGTCCTCACGGAATCAGGATGTAAATTCTCGAAATCTCGTCTGCTAAGTCTCGGGACATGGAAATTACGCACGATCGTTTTAAGACCGGTATCATTCTGATATTTGATATTGACAACACGGCGCGACACAAGACTGCTTAGTATGAAGTGAACTTGTCTCGACACGCCATTGCTTGCATCCGTCAGTGCTTCATATTAATTCACTAGCCGTTACCCGCGACTCTGTCCACGCAGAATTCGTTTATCGCTATTCTGCGGCAACTATGCAATTTTACGGAATAAAAACTATCCTATGTTCTTCTCCGGGACCTAAGCTATCTGTATACCGAATTTCATCTGAATCGGCTCAGTGGTTTGGACGTGCTAAAGTAACAAACAAACAGAATTACAAACCTTCGCATTTATAATATTAGTGAGATACTAAGCTGTGGGTCGCGCGACCGGTAGCGGTCGTGTGCCGCGTCGCGGTAGCGGTCGTGTGCCGCGTCACGGTTGCAGGTTGCAGCCGCCAAAAATTAAACGCTATCGTATAATAAAAGAAGAGCAGGATGCATTTTTTGCTTAAATACTGGAATTTTAATAATCGACCAGTTCGCATAGTTTATATGAGCGAAGTCCCGCAGGTAAAATATACTTAAAAAAAAACACTGCAAAAATACATTGAATTTGTTTCTAAAATTTTTGAAGTACGCTATTTCTAATGGCTAATGTTTTAATTATCCACCTACTCGAAATGGCTACAGGTAGATCGTATCATATATACCTAGTGTAACTCATTAATTACAGGTGGGTTTTTCTAGAATTTGTTGCAATCTACTGCAAAGCACCTCATTAATTAAATTCTTTCTGTGCTTAATTGAACTTTTAAATTCTACAGAAATTCAATAATGAAAGTAGATTGCGTCAGTTTTTCACAATTCAATTAAATTCAAAATTATTAAGACATACTTAATATTTACAAATGACTTGCATGCCCATTGCACGGGTTCATTAAAACGCATTTAATAAACTACCCACAATTTAAATTAAAAGTTACTATGGACTTATAAATTATGTGCGCAGGAAACATAAAATATCAAGTATTCTTCTAAGTAATGATTAAAATACTTATCAAGTTTTCTATAAAGTAATGATGTGATAAAAATATGTTAAAATGTATGTTTAAAAGAGTGTACATATATGTCACAAGTGCGCCGAAACAAAATCGTACAGCTGGCAACCATGGGAGGGGTGCGTGGTAAAACCCGATAATTCGAAATAATTTATTTTTGAATAAAACAACTAAATTTAAAATTCCTATAAAATATATCAACTTGGAAATAGATCAATATCGAGTTTGATCTCATCTCACACGGGTGCATGTATTTATAAAATATGTAAACTCTTTATTGTACAAAAATAGAGAAATAAACACAATTTACAAACATTGACATAGGTACATACATGTACAAAAGTGAACTTATTCCTTTAAGGATCTTCGGTCAGCGCAGTCAAACTCCGCCAAACTGTTTCCACTTCAGCTGCGCTGAGGCGCTGAGCGAGGATAGGTAATGAAGGGTTTCTATTGGTTCATGAAAACCACATTCCTCATACATCTCTGGTGGAAAGTGGAAACGCAGACCAATCTTTTATTTCGCATTTATTTTTAAATTAAAGTATATAATTTCAAATACCAAGCCATTTCCACATCATTTAAGTCGCCCAAAAATAGCCATTAAAGCTACCGCTAAGCCCGTATTGTTATCAACAGAAAGTTCAGCCAATACTTGAAATTGGTGGTTATTATACGAGACTCATTGTGTCTGCGGAAAAGTCGTGGAAGTTATAATTGGCTAACTTTGCCGGTTCGACTTTCGCCCTGGGGGTGTTTAGGCGAAGAGGTAAATGGTACTCAGAGTCGTATAGTCCAGTGTCTCTGAACTTTGAAACAATTGAGAGATAAAGAGGAAGGGTAGTAAGCATTTTAAGTGGGACTGTAAATAGATTTATTTCAAGAACTTGCTTTTGCCCGCGGCTTCGCCCGCGTGGAGTTCGGTTATCGCGCGCTGTTCCCTCGGGAACTATGCATTTTTCCGGGATCAAAAACCTTTGTCACTCTCTAGCCCATAAGCTATCTCTATGCCAAAAATCACGTCGATCAGTTGCTCCGTTTCGACGTGAAAGACGGCCAAACATACAAACACGCAAATACACACATTCGCATTTATAATATTACTATGGATATTGGGAAGTTAACCCGAAAACTAGCCTTTTCGTTTCGTAATAAGGGTTACAAAAGTCAAAGTCAAAGTCAAAATATCTTTCTTCAATTTAAAGAAAGAAAGAATACATTTATTTGCCAAATATCAAAACAGCTAAAAAAACATATCACAATCAAAAATAAGACAACCTTATTACATACTAAAAAAGAAAGAAGAAAATATATTGTGCGAAAGAAGCAAAAAGGGCCATACTCAGCATGTTTAGGCTATAACAAGCACTTATGAATGTCAAAAAAAAATCTACCACAAAATGTTACCAAACCCCAGTTGTTAAAGATCTCTACACATTACACCGTATCATACTATGTCCGTAATAGAACCGTGTCAGTCAAAAACATATTGTTTGCATCGAAAAGTATAAGGCTATGCCCACTAACACGTTTCGTAACCAACCGTCACCGTCGCGTGCCATGTATGCGTTTGACATTCCGTTTGACACTCTGTCTGACACGTTCCTATTACGGTCATGGGTCATGGCATGGTGCGGTGTGTAGAAACCTTAACTCATTGACCCTCTGAACAATTTTGATAAGTAGTCAATCAAAACAAAATCTAGTTTCATGTGTTTCATTTTTTAAAACAAAGATCAATTCGAAACATAAAATCAAGTTAATTGAATAAGTTTCAAAAACGAAACGTTATAAAGGTTTATAACGTTTCATTTTTACCAAACTAGACAGTTTCAGTGATAACTGATAAAATATCAAAATTAAAAGTGAAATGAAAAACTCTGTGGTGCGTGGATTGATTTGAAGCCACAATCCTTAGCGAGCTACTAGACTACTTGATGCCTTTTTTGTCAGGAATATTTTTGCGGATAAATACAACCTAGGGCTCTTCAAGGCTAGAGTAAATAGGCTGATACTGAACCAGTGATATACTCCTTTGGCCTCATCTGTACTTTATCAGGTGAGTGAATCATGGTCAATTTTATGTAAAAAATCGGCCAAGAGCGTGTCGGACACGCCCAAAATAGGGTTCCGTAGTCATTACGAAAAAAATAAGTATTATTTTTCTAGGGATTTCGTATTTATACGAAATCTTCCATGTTTAGGTATATTTTATACCTTAGGCTGCTATTTCCTCATAAACTACTAATAATTCTCAAGCAAACTTAGCCGTTATAGTTTTCCTTAAAAGTTTGATATACTTTACTACCATCCTGATTTTTTTCAAATTTTTCCACCCACCGGTTTAGATTTTATTTTTTAGTATGTACTCATATTGTACCTGCGCAAACAAATATTTCGAGTTTGAGTTACATCTTTTGTCCCGGATTTTCGCAATTCTCACAGTACAAAAGTTTTACTGACGTCAAAAAGCGAGCATTCCGGGTTCCATCTAGACGCCTGCAAACTATGTGATTTCCAGACACGACTTCCAGAAAATCCCGCAGAAAATGTCTAAGGAAAATAAACCAAATCCGAATCCTCAGTGTTCGTACAGCAAGCTTTTGAAGCAGGAATTCTATGAAGTAAACGTCAAACACAACTGTTAAAGTTAGAAAACTAGTTGGGCTACGAAAAGGCTGAAGGTTAAGGCAACAATGGTTGTCCACCTACAAAGGTAAATTGTATCCCACCAAAAACATTCTGTAAAAAACTAGCCAAGTCTCGATGGAGCAGCTTGTTTATCTCTAAAAAGTAATGAAATCTAGAGAAAGTCGTGCCAAGTCTAAGGTTCCTTACTGCGATTTCTTTATTATTATTACAGAGTAGATTATATAATTATTATAGTTAATGTTGTTTGACTTGACCGTTGACTTGTACCCACTCACGTATAAAGAATGTTGAGTCTTAAGTCTTATCCAGTAAATGTTGAGACTCAATACGCGGACAATATAAAGAAATCGCAGTAAGGAACCTTATACTTGGCACGACTTTGTCTGGATTTCATTAATTTTTAGAGATAAACAAGCAGCTCCATCGAAACTTGGCTAGTTTTTTACATAATGTTTTTGGTGGGATTTCACTTCTTTTTGTAGATACGTGGGCTTATTAATTTATTTTATTAGATTTTCTTATTTGACACAGTTTTTTTGGTTGAACTCTTGTGTTTTCTAATCAGGGTCACCATGTACTCCAGATCTTCTATTATCCTAGTTTTTATAGTTTTCCCTTTATGTTGCCATTAAACCCTAACTCTGTACCAAATTTCACCTCTCTGAGTTTATGGGAAGTACTAGTTCTATTTTGATGATCATGAGTGAGTGAGTGAGTGAGTGTCATAAATGCGAAACTTTGCTTTCGCTTAACTTTGGAACTAAATGACCTACAGACTTTAAATTTTGGATTTTAAGTATGTGATTATAGATTACTGGATGACGAAAATTTCTACGTTCTGGTCTTATCCAGAGGTTTTAAATAGGGGCCTGAAAATGCGGCGAAACGATTCCAGTAAAGGATGGTACGGCAGTGTTTGCTTCGCGCTCGACTTGGCGGGGGCACTACCGTGCCCCCAGATTTTTACTTCATGTAACTGTTCTTTGTAAATAAAAGTGGTCAAGTATGAGTCGGATTGGCACTCTGGAGGTTTCTGTATCAATTTAAAAGTTAGAAAGAGATGAGTTGGGTGGCAGTTAAGCATTTCAACCGCTGTTTCGCGTGTTTTTTAGGGTTCCGTACTCAACTAGGAACCCTTACAGTTTCGCCATGTCTGTCCGTCCGCGGCTAAGCTCAGAGACCGTTAGTACTAGAAAGCTATAATTTGGCATGAATAAAATCAGTCACGCCGACAAAGTGGTAGAATAAAAAAAAAGCATGGACGTAAAATGGGGGTGTTTTTTTTTTAACTAACCCTTTAGTGCGGGATATAGGCATTTTAAAACCATAGGGGGTTGTTAAGACGATTTTTCGATTCAGTGATTTGTACGCGAAATATTCAACTTTAAAGTGCAAATTTTCATGAAAATCGAACGTCCTGTCCCCACCTCTAAAATCTAAATTGCTGGGTGGAACATTTTGAAAAAATTCACGATGCTAGGAAATATAATCAAATTTACAAGGAAAATTATAACGGCTAAGAATGCAGATTAGTAGTTTAAGAGTAAATAGCAGCCTAGGGTAATGTATCTAAGCTTGGAAGATTCCGCACACAATACGAAATCCTTAGAAAAATATTACTTGATTTTTTCGTAATGGCTACGGGACCCTATCTTGGGCGTGTCTAACACGCGCTTGGCCAGTTTTTTATACACAGAAATAGGTTTGTGTTTGACCACAATCACGCCTGATAGAAAGTGAAGGTGTCAACAATGGTGGAGCACGCTTGCCTAACATATGCCTATTTAGCCTAGATTTGTATTATTGATTTTAATGGTTTTTAGGATTCCGTACCCAAAAGGGTAAAAACGGGGCCCTAATACTAAGGCTCCGCTGCCCGTCCGTCCGTCTGCCATCTCATGAACCGTGATAAATAATGTATTTCTGTTGCCGCTATAACAACAAATATTAAAACAGAATAAAATAAATATTTAAGGGGCATCCATACAGCAAACGTGTTTTTTTTGCTAATGTCTAATGTTGTATAGATAATGGTACGGAACCCTTCGTGCGCACGTCCGATTCGCACTTGGCCGGTTTTTGATCATACTGTTTGCGTGTAGGTTTAGTCAGGCCTAGCTAAAATTTACTTACAATTTTAATTTTACTTTGTGTCTTATGGTATTGTTATACAAGTTTTGCGCCATGAAATTAATGAGTTAATAGGGTATTTGAAATTGTAGTATATTTTTGTTTGTCTATTTCTATAATGTTTTTCTCTGCGTAGTAGGCACTCTGTGAAATATAAAGCATAAAAAAGGTTTCTCATTTCGACAACATACTTTATAAATCCATAATTATTATAAAATTATAAAAAATTGTCAAGTACACAACACAACACAACTAACACAACCTTGTTGTCAGCATTTCAAAGAGGTGTTTTCCAAAAATACCACAAAATTCTAGAAATTCATCATCTAAAAAGCCATAAACAAAATTCCTTGAATGCTCCAAAACAATTAAAACGCTTATGAATTCCGAGCACCCGTAGGACTTGAATTGAAGATCCCGCAAAATGACAAAAGAAACAGGGGGGCTACTACGAAATTCAAAAATCGAGGTTTGTATCGTACCGTCCCTCTCACTCTTGTATTAGATAGTATTAGCTTCAGCGAAACGGCAAGATACGAAGTTCGAATTTTACACTTCGTGGTATAGGGCCGGGTGGGGCGCCATTGGCTCGCAGAACCTGTAGATCTGCTCTCGCGGTCTATTTTGATCAATTTTTAGGGTTCCTTGCCTAAAGGCTGCCACTGGGAATCTTTTAACAAATACTTTGTTTAGCGATGCAACAAATACTACTTTTAGGAATACAAATTTTAAGATTGGTTTTTATCTTTGTATTTTTATCAATTCCAAATTTTACTTTTACGGTCATCCCGTAAAACCTATTGAAAATACAAAAAATATAGATGCACAGAAAAACAGAAAATAAGACCATCACTGGGAATCGAACCCAGGTCCTCGGTATTCCGTACCGCGTGCTATACCGCTACACCACTGATGGTCGAATACGAGGACCTGGGTTCGATTCCCAGTGATGGTCTTATTTTTCTGGTTTTTCTGTGCATCTATATTCAGTTTGTATTTTCAATCATTGTAAAGGTTGCCTGGAAGCGATCGCTCTGAAGCGATAAGGCGCCTATTGCTTACCTTAAAAAATCTCTATGTTATACCTCTTATCTGTACTGCTTACTATGTGTTGGTGTACAATAAAGAGTTTGTATTGTATTGTATTGTTAGGCCCAGACAATTTTTTTCGTATCAGAACGTTTTTTCCACTTAGATATTTTCTTAGAAAGTCGACGTCAACATATTTAATTTAGGCTACCTATAGAATACTATAGAAATAGTTACTTACTTACTTACTACCAGGACGCAGTGACCCAAAGTGAGTCTCGGCCTCAAAGACCAGATTACACCACGCTTTGCGATCTTATAGAAATGAAAAAAAAACTACCACCGATTCCATTAAGCAGAATCCGGTTAGATACTCAACTTATATTTTACGGAACCTTTTCATGTATGAGGACCAACCACCACTTTGCCGCACATAACTTTTTTAATACACTTGTTGTACATCTCATAACGACTTTAGTCCGGTTTGGCTACAGTTCTGTGGGAGGGTTATTAACGATAGTGTAGTCAGGTTGGTAACAATGAATGGTGATTAACGGCACTCACTTCGAGCTGTCAATTTAGTAGTTTTGCATTCAGTCAGTGTTTGACCACCGCTAGTGAAAGTGTACGGAGTCGTTGTGCATTTGTTTTTTGGATTGAACGAACTATTTAATTAGTGTCGAGTTTTTGGGATTTTATACAATCAGGTACTTAATTGAATTTTATATTTATTTATAGATTCTGCCCTATATACAATTATTGCAATTAGTTTTCTTTTCTTTTACCTGTTTAGATTCAGATTTTATATTAATCGTGTTTGTATTCTAAATACAATTTGTATTTAGAGTTTTAAACTTATTTTTAAAACTAGCACATTTTTTTTTGATTGTGGCACTAATTGCAACTTCATTGATAGATGAGACTATTTTTTAATAAACCGACTAGAAATTAACCCCTAATTCAACTGATATAATGTGCAGATTAGGTCAATGCACTCACTGCTTAGCAACATCCTATTCACTCTAATTTTGGAGCATGCCATTTTGTATTTGGCTGGGAATAGGGATGCTGGGAGAACATTTTATTCCCTAATAGTTCCCAATATTAAAGAGTAAGGATTAGTCTTCATATCAGTACCAGTAGCGCGACGGTATAAAAACTCAACTTCCATGGGGTCGTTTAAATTGTTTAGGCAATCTCTTTGGTTACAATTATGGCTAGGATTGTTGTGCACACTAACTACTAAGTGTTGCACCAAAGACGTAATAACTCAGTTCTCTCATTCGCGGGGTTGCCTAGCGACTGGAGATACAGACAAACAAACTGAATTATGAACGAGGGTGGAACCTTTGTGCTATACCTAATGTCATTTTGACGGATCTAACCTAACCTAACCTACTTTTCTGGTAGCAGTTGGTTTATGAGGATGGTTCGTGCGCGAAGTGTCATTTTGAACAAACACTTATTTTGGTTACGTTTGTCGTAATAAAACTTGACAAAGTAAAACTATGCCAAATGATAATTTGACCAAATGAATAAAATGCGAAATGTAAATATGCTAAAGATTCGTTTGGGAAATGAAACTACTGCGATAAGTTTTTTGCCGAAACGGCAATATACCCATTTTAACATCCCTTACTTTTGTCAAGGTAATCAATAATCATAGTGAAATTAATTATTAAAATGTTCCACCCTCGTATACGTACCATATTGTTCGACTGTATCTACTCCTATTAGTTTTCCTATGAGTTTCCTACACCTACTTCTAGAATTTTATATTCCTAATACTATGAACTATTTCTAATCCATTTGCCCTCATTTCGCTGCTGTTTAACATTTGAAATATACCAAAGCAAACCTAAAAAAATACACAATTTCGTGTCATTGAGTTAAACCCTAAGTAACATACAGCGATGTGTTTGCGCTTTACATAAATCAGCATAAAAATGTATCTGTAATTATTTTCTAAACGCCTGTCGTATGTTATCTGAAAAGAACTGGAAAATTGACATGTGTATTGTTATTAAGCGAATTCTTCGCGTGCCACAGTTTGACAGCTGGCATTGTTGACATTTCAATAGGTACAGTTGGGAACGCAAGTTCAAGTCAAAGTTGCTATTAGCAGCAGAATACGTGTCATATTTGTTTGCTCCGAACCTACCTTTTGTCTTAAAAATTTCATACCAAATACCTAATGATTAGTAACTAACTATACCTAGTAGTTTCCGAATATTTTACGACTATAGTCACGAGTATTATTGATTGATTTAAGTGTTACTTTGCGGAGGTCTTAATTATTAAATACATTTCTATCGCGCTTCTCTACGAAAATACCTGTTAAATATAGTTTCAGCCCGTAACTTCGTCTTCCAAGAATTCTTTTGTCGAAATTCTGGAGGAACTATGCGATTTTCCGGGATAGGTAGGTACTATCCTATGTCCTTCTTAAGATCTCAAACTATCTCCATACCAAATGACATCTAAACCAGAGCTCATTGATTTAGTCATGAAGAGAATTGTAGACCAACAGATTTACTTTAAGATTTATATTAGTAAGAATGTCATGCAGGATTAACCTGCCTTCGTTTCATCCCATCCCCAACCTACGTCCCACTGCTGGGCACAGACTTCCTCTCAGAATGAGAGGGCTTGGGCCATAGTTCCCACGCGGGCCCAGTGCGGATTGGGAACTTCACACACTCCATTGAATTTCTTCTATTTCCGCCAAAATCATCAACATAATATATCACAGACTCAATCATCGTCAACATAACACAATTCGGTAACGCATTTCAAATTATTGACATACTAGCTTTTGCCCGCGGCTTCGCCCCCGTGGAATTCAGTTATCACGCGCTGTTCCCTCGGGAATAATAAGTAGCCTATGTCACTCTCTGGCCCATAAACTATGTCTATGCCAAAAATCACGTCGATCCGTCGCTCCGTTTCGACGTGAAAAACGGACAAACATACAAACACCCAAACACACACTCTTTCGCAATTATAATATTACGATTAGTATGGATAATGTTACTCAATGAGGGCTATCGCGTATGAATTCGCCACTAGAGGCGCTAGTGTAGCGTGAGGTCTCCGAAATGTAAAATCTCATAGTTTTTGGGTGAGCTACGCGGGTTTATTTATAATTAGAATAATTTTGTGAATATTTTGCAATATCTGAAATTAATTATGGCAAATATGCGTTCCGGGGCAATGAATGCCTGTGTTTTGAGACAGTTTTGTCTTTCGGAAACCTTTGCCCTCCTTTTTTTCGAACAAAACGGGGACTATGCAACACTGTGGCATCCTCCATATTTTTATGGTACGGTTTTAAGGTGTATTAAATATGATTTTAATCTAAACTTTGTTTTCACGCCCGTAATAACAGACTTTGAAAGCCATACTTAAAAACCTCACGCAACAGTGCGCCATCTAGTGAGACAAAAAATGATAGCCCTCATTGCCTTCCACGCGTCACGTGACGTCGATTATCAGAAATTAGTTGCCAGAATGATGTTGGTAACAATACATAATAATATGTTTGATTGAAAATTATTAAATAATCGAGGCAAAATTCGGATTGAGTCATAGCACGTCATAGCCAAAAAAATGCAGTAGGATTACTAATTAACAGGTACCTCATTAATTTTAGATAATAATGTGCAAGTTCCAAAGTAAACGGAAATTAATTGCCGAATCAAAGAATACCTTAATTATATAAGTAGCAACTTAACTCGTTTTCGTTAATCTTCAATCGATCAACCATTTATTCGTTGTGAACATGGTGCGTAATGGGTGATAATAATCCACACACACACACACACACAACACGCCTGTATTCCCAAATATGGGGTAGGCAGAGCACACGAAACGTTTCCGCTTCGGAGTCACTTTTAGCAATTTTAGGTAGGTTAGGGGTAATAAACTTCACTATGGCATATATTGTAAGCATCGGCAACTTCATTTTTATAATTAATTTGGCGAATGAATTTTGAATAAACTTAACGAGTTGATTAACGTTCTGTAACGTTCAACGACATCACACATATCGGTATGTTTAACGGCACAAAAAACATTACCATTTTATTTTGTATCACCGGCTGGGTTTATACTTCATATCTGTTGCCCGTGACTGTTCCGTTTCTTAAACTGGTGTGTGTTTTTGTTATTATTAGTGTATAGTATAATCAAATAAGTTTTTGGTAAAAATTTAATTTTTAACACAAGCTTTTTTTGCTGACTGTACCTTTTGTCGACTTATCTTGCATTGTCACCCAAAATACTTTTGCATACCAAATTTCAAGTCGGTGTCATTAACTGTTGAAGAGTTCTGCCCTGCGGAGACGATCCTGGCCGGACTACCATCAAGATGTCACTACCAGATTATTGTATTGTCACGCAATTTACACAAGTATGTCTTTCAAGTCAATCCGACTACTGGAAGTTGGTCGAATTTAACTCGCAAGATTTGATTACAGACTGGCAGACAGACAGACAGACAACGGGACAGGTGAAACTAAATAAAAGCTTGTAAAAAACTGAATCGTAAACTTGATTGGAACCTTTTCACTGTAAATACCATGTTATCATTGCATATATATGCCAAAAAAAATATCGTGTCTTTTAACGTTAAAAGGGTCCTTGGTCTACCTTGGTTGGTGATTCAGTAAATAACTATTGTCTAACAGGGTGTCTTAAAAGTGTGTGTTAGTTTGAGGTTCAATTAGTTTAGTTGGATACCCGGTATTAATATTACACTCTTTTGTTAATTGAATGTAATTTTCTCTGACATGTTAAATATAAAATACGAGGTGACCACGTTTTTACAATCACTACAAATAATACCCGTCAGTTAAAAGGTCTACATCAATTGACCAACACGACAGTTTATTAGGTTGATCCTGTATTTAGTGTTTATGATGATTTTTTTATATCTTTGCAACAAATTTTATAATTTTAACAGGTTTATAATTAAGCTAGAAAATATTTCCCACGTAAATTAACATCTAAAGACAAAACACTAACTAAGTAGGTACGATCACACGATCTAGAAGGACTTGTCTCACCTTTTCCGTCCTACATCATGTTTTTATACTCGCTTTGACGCAGTTCATCCCACGGCACGGCACGGTTGATATAAGTACTATTATGTTTACTATAATAATATAACAGGTGAGGTAGATGGTGAATTTTCTTTGTTCATTTGTACGTAAGGTGTAATAATCTAGAACAACCGAACCGATTCTAGATTTAAAACTGATCCCTGATTTGAAGTGTCAAAGTCAAAGTCAAAATAATATCTTTATTAGGCTATAACAAGCACTTATGAATGTCAAAAAAAAATCTACCACCGGTTCGGAAAAACCTCTGTTGAGAAGAATCCGGCAAGAAACTCAACGAGGTATATATTTTTTTAAACAGATTTACAATATATTAAATGATATGTAATACGCCACAAGTTTTTGACACAACTTTATTTTTAACACAGTAGGTTCGCTATTTGAAATAGGGATCGCCAGTGTATATGAAGTTCCCAATTCACTTTGTGTCTGCGGAGGAACTCCAGCCCAAACGCTCTTAAACTGAGAGGAGGCCGGTGTCCAGTAGTGAGAGGTAACTAATTATAAATAACTAGCAGATGCATGCAACTTCTTCTAAAAATAATTATTTTATTGCCATTCCGCCCAAACAATATGGCTTTTTTTTATAAAAACTACCACATGATCTTTGCAGGGTTTCTAATTTATTGTCTCCACACTAATTCATGTAAACTGGTCCAGCAGTTTAAGCGAAAGAGGTAATAGGCAGACAGAGTTAATTCCGCATTTATTTTACATATTTGTAAAGCTTAAGTTCTTTAAAGCTCTTACTCTGGGATTAAGAAAAAAGATACAACTACCTGTTAGGTAGCTTATTAAGTTTGTCATAAAAAGACAAAACATAATTAAACAAAAGATTGGCGGCACTTCTGTATTTTTTGAGAGCGGGATAATTTTGTTTCTTAAAGCGGCTTACAAAAGGGGGATTAGGAAATACACATTTTTTATCTATGGATAATAACTGTAATAAAACCCATTGAACTTCCATTGTATTAATACCGTATTACAGCTCTATTGTAACAGAGAGATCCTTAAGTTTTTTTTTTAATTTATTTCCTGTTAACTCTTATTTCTTAGTCATCCCTTATATTATGGTTATTTCTAAACAAACGTCTTCCTTTTAAAATCGTTTAAATAGAGGTATTCGGTAGTTTTCTGGGTAAAAATCTAAAAATATTAGTATTAAGTCTGTCAGTTCGAACATCAGAAAATATTGGACACTATTTTTCTTTTGTCAATCAAACAAAAAATGACAAAGAAGAGGTGCGTCAGAGTTCGAGAGTGTCACACACACACCGTGCTAAAGAGTTTTGCACGGCACCGGATGCGACATCACGTGGGATTTTAACTGGCTATATTTTCATTTTTTTTAAATCCCACTTGCTCGTAAATAGTGCCACAGAATATATAATAGTACTGACGTACAGAATGGCCACGCTCCGCCCCGCACCGGTTCGAGTTACCCCACCCCTCAAGCGCAGATTGCTGGAAAACCGCAGGAAAGCAGTCGGGCGCGCAACGCGATGTATGTATGTCGGTCGCACCGTCGCACGGCACCAAGTTCGGGAGCAATAATTTTGCGAAATGGTGATATACTGGTGAGCTGGCGCAGGCGCTGCCAAGAGCGCAGTCAAAACTTCAGCGGCATCGGAAATTTGTGTAAAATATTAGTTTTTCTTTTCAAAATATACAATTTTACTCGCGAATGTGATGAAAAACATTGTATGTTGCACGGGCGGTACTAGAATTACGAACATTGACTCATTAAAGCCCTAAGTCTTCGGCATCGGGCTTCTAATAAACTCTCTTTCGTAATTCCTTATTTACCGCCCTTAAGACACAATGTACTATTGTTCAATTGATAAAACAAAATATAAGTGTCCTATACTTACTGTTTGATACCTACTCGTAATCAAACTGACAGACTAATTAGACCTTGTCTACTTACTTAGTAAGTGCAGAATTTACGAATCTTTAAGGTGTTTTTAAATTAACTAGGAATATTTCAGTACACTGACCGTTTAACGTTAGACTAACTTTCAAACCCATAGTCCAATGTCATAGTTTAACTTGAGACGCGGTGGGTCAACTCGCTCAATTACCACGGCATTGTTCTATATTCTTACAATCATGGTCACTAATTATATAAACACAAGTATTGTTTAATGTAGGACACGATACAAAAATGCACGTGTTTTATTTCCGAGAGGTCAACCGAACAATAAGACAATGTTATAATTCCGGTGTCAGTGTATAGTTAGATATATAAACAAAGTTAGCGGTATGTAAGCAGTAGACTTATGTATCTAAACGTGGAATCCTGGCTGAATACCTGACGTGGTTAGTGTATTAGATTAAGTGTATTGTGGGTGTATGAATATTCGCTAAATTTCACAACTATGGATAAATTTACTACTAGAGCCTGGCTTTTCGTCAAACAGAGGGGTGTTACGAGTATAAGTTTGACTGCTATGCGTGTCTGTGTCGCTGTCTGTGGCACCGTAGCTCTTAAACGGGTGAACCGATTTTAATTCGGTTTTTTATTTGAAAACAGGTTTTCTAGCAATGGTTCTCAGGCATGTTTTATCAAAATAGGTTCAGCCATTTTTGAGATAAATATTGAAATTGTCCTCAAATAATTCATTTCCCAACTGATTCATATTTCATTCAAGATATAGATACAGGACTATTATGTAGGGTTCTACTATGTAATATGTATAAAGAATTCTAATTGCGAAACAATAAAAGTACAATCAAACACAGATGGAATAATCCATAAAATGTTTTTTAAAATAATATGATTATAAACAGTTTCCGATACATCTCACTGTTAATCATGTGTTGCACAAGGTTAACACTGCCAATTAGGGCTTCATTGTTGCACAATAATTACTCCATTAATCGATCGTTCTTGTTGTTACAGATCCAATTCGGGAACTACAATGTCTCGAAACAACAACAAACAAGACCTGCTTCAACCTTCAACACTACAAGAAGCCATCAACATAATCAAATTCTTGACCACCACTCACAAACAAGAAGTAAAAAAGTTAAAAGAGTCACATCAGAAACAAACGGATATAATAAAAAAATTAGAGGCTAACAGAAGAAAAGAACTCGAGTTTTTGTCAAGTGAACTTCAAAATTACGAAGTGAACTTAGCGATAAGTAAAGAAACAGTTACAAAACAACTCGCGGAGAAAGATGATATCATACAAAAGCAGGCAGAACTTATCGAGGAACTTAATAGAAAGTTGAAAATTCACGAAGAAATAAGTTTGCCCGAAATAAATATTGTCGCGCCTCTCGATTCGAATTCGGATTCGGGCGTAGCTATGGAAAATGACGAAAGCAACGCGAAGTCGGAACCGAATAATTCGGAGACAAAAACAACACGCAAGTACAGCAGAAGGTTTGCGGAATCAATTAGTTTCTTGCGACGAGTCGATTTCTCTCCAATGAAATACAAGCCTTGTAGTCGCGAGTGTAATAAGAAAAAAGATGAAAAAAAATCTGGGAAGTTAGAAGTTCCATTTTCAGAGAAGGGAATACTGACAAGACAAAATAGCAGTGAAAGAGTTATGAGTGACGATGACAACTCTTTCGCACCTGAGCCAACGAATAATTTGGATCACCTAGTAATCAGACCAAAGAAAATGGAGGATAGTATGAATAATCATTTTTCTGATGATGGAAGCGAAGACACCAGTGAAGAAATTTTCGACAGAGTTATGACTAGGAGCAGCATCAGAAGATCGGTGAAGGCTAACCCAAAATACAAGAAAATTAACCGAACGAAATCGAAACTTCTAGAGCAAGTTAAAGTAAACATTATAGACTGAAGGATCTTATTTTTTTTACTACTTGGGTACTATTATTTTTACTAGATGAAGTTAAGTTTACCGCTCACGTTTGTAAATGTATTTTCATCGCTGTTTTAACATTATTGAGGCAACATGATGTTATTTTGAAATAAAGTTGAGAAAAAAATGTTTTTTGTATTATCTCATATTCATACTGCTTGTGTTTTTTGAGTAAAACAATGGATTAGTAAATTTACTAAACAAATTAGAAAGAAAGAAAGAAAGAAAAGTTTATTTTGGCTCCAAAAAGTACCACCTAAAACTATGACTAGAACTAGCACTAAAACTATGTTACTAGGTGACACACAACAACACAACACACAATTAAATTAAACAATTAAATTTATTGGTAGCTCCGGATAGTAATTAATTAAGACGATTTTTTAAATTAACTTTCCTATCACTTGTGTATCTCGCTGGTTCCATAATAATCAAATTCATCAATTACTTCAGCCTTGAGCCCTAAGTTATTTTATTTCCTAGAGATCGCATTGGAAAGCATAATTGTCTTCTTTAATTTTTAAGAAATAAAATTTTTTTTTTTCTAATGCAGGCCAGTTAACTATTAGACGCAGTGAAGCTTACTTTGATATATTAAACTAGCTTTTCCCGCGTGGAATTCGGTTATCGCGCGCAGTTCCCTCGGGAACTGTGCATTTTTCCGGGATAAAAAGTAGCTTATGTCACTCTCGGGCCCATGAGCTATCTCTATGCCAAAAATCACTTCGATTCGTCGATCTGTTTCGACGTGAAAGACGGACAAACATACACTTTTGCATTTATAATATTAGTTTGGATTCAAATCGGTCCACCCGTTTAAGAGCTACGGTGCCACAGACAGACATACAGACACACATAGCGGTCAAACTTATAACACTCCTCTTTTTGCATCGGGGTTAAAAAAGAACGTCGCTTTTCCTATACTCCAACTTACTTTTATCTAGTTAAAGGGAGAATAATCACTCTCATTTCGTCCCTCGCGCGTTAACCGGATTTTCCTGCAGCTTCATATGCAAAGAAAAGCCTGTTTCTATAAAGTGTGATCTACGGGCTTTTTATGACGTACTAGGCCTCGGGTATAATGTATGTTAACTTATCTCTTACATGAATCGGAAGCGAAAGGTCGTGGTGGTAAATGATGGTAATTTTTCTTCTGCGTAAGTTTATATAGAATGCCACCCAACATAATAAGACCTAAAACGTTTGGCGGATTCAAGGCAATTGGGATGCACCAAAATAGTTTTTTTTTTTTTTAATTTGGATAAGTATTTACATCGGAACTAACCGCTCACCCGGACAAGAGAAGGAGTGTTGAAAGTGTCTCGAGGGCTACAACATAGATGTCGCTAGTGTCGCTGCTTAAGTGACTAAATAAGAAACAAACAAGCTGAGATATGTGGTGCATAGGAGAAATTTGTGTCTGTACTCCTGTCCAGTGGTGGTGTAGAGGTATAGCACGCAGCACAGGATGCTGAGGACCTGGGTTCGATTCCCAGCGTTGGTCTCTTTTTCTGGTTTTTCTGTGCATCTATGTTTCAGTTTGTATTTTGGATAATAATATGGAAAAAAAATGCAAAACCAATCTTACTGATATTTAGTTATCATAGTATTTGAAGATAATTAACCAGATCAGATAAAATAAATACACGTAGATACCTGCCTAGGAGTTAGATATATTTGAGTTGATTTAATAAGTTACTACGAAACCACTTAATAATCCTACATCATCCCAGCCTATTTATGCCCCACTGCTGGGCATAGGGCCCAGTGCGGATTGGGAAATTCACACATACCATTGAATTACTTCACAGGTGTGTGCAGGTTTCCTCACGATGTTTTCCTTCGCCGTAAAGCTCGTGGTAAATTTCAAATTGAAATTCTAAAAACTCAGAGGTGCAGGCCGGGGTTTGAACACACGAACATAAGTCAAATCACTAGGCCACCACGGCTTCTTATCTAAATAATCCAACATCAATTTTTTTACTATGAAAAAGGGCAATCATCCATTAGTTCGCTCTAAGTATAGTATTAAATAAATTATAATAAATAAATTAATAAATATCACGGGACAATTCACACCAATTGACCTAGTCCCAAAGTAAGCTTAGCAAAGCTTGTGTTATGGGTACTAAGCAACGGATAAATATAATGAAACACCCAATACCCGAGAACAAACATTCGTATTTTTCATACAAATATCTGCCCCGACACGGGAATCGAACCCGGGACCTCAAGCTTCGTAGTCAGGTTCTCTAACCACTAGGCCATCTGGTCGTCAAATAATAGCTAGGTATCGCTACTATCAACATTGTCAATTTTTTTTTCGAGCTTCAAACTAAAATCAAATTTGTGTTCAACGTAAAGTATAAGATACATCATTATCACACTTACTCGTACGCTTAACTTTTGCTAAGATAACGTGTATTTCGCAACTTCCTTTAGCGGTAAAAGCAGCAGTTTTTCATACTAACTAAGTTTCCTCGCACGCCAACTTAGTATGATTTACGATATCTCTTAGACCCTTGCCTTAGGCACTTAGATGACAATACAACGTATCCTAATTAGTGAACTGTGTTTACTTGGGATAGAGTCGAAAGTTCCTTGACGGCCTTGAGGAAATGCCGTAATTCCACGATTGTATTAGGCCAATTTTTTTGGCGCAAACTAAAGTAGATGAAGTGAAAGTGTTGCCAGGACCAACAACGGAAAAATAGACCCGGCGTTGTCTTGAAATATCATCATCATTATAATTTGAAAGTCGTCCCAGTAAACAAAAGTCCTCCTTAGAACGCCACAGTGAACGACAACTCGCCACTTGCATCGGATGCCCGCAACTCACACGTTGTCATCAGACCAGATGAATGACTGGAATTTATATAGTATGCAAAATTTCAGCTCAATTAAAAAGCCGAAAGTGGTGGAAAAATGGTTTACATAATTATTATGATGGCTTTACATACTTTCCGGAATACGGAAATTCGTCGAAGAAATAAAGTCACCAAAATAGCTGGAAAAATATAACCGTTGGGGGAGAAAATTCCTAGAGTGGCGACCACGAACCGGAAGACGAAGCGTTGGCAGGCCTCCCACCAGGTGGACTGACGACATCGTGAGAGTGGCGGGAAACCGGTGGATGCAAGTGGCGAGTTATCGTTCATTGTAGCGTTCTAAGGGGAGGCCTTTGTTCAGCAGTGGACGTCTTCCGGCTGATGATGATGATGATGACATACTGAATGTTGCAAATTTAAAGCTTGTCAAACATGTTTGATATAAACAAAGGGTGTGCGATGGATGCAAATGATAGGTAGATAAGACTTTTATTTAACTACGATTAATATTTTTGTTTGAAATAAATTAAAGGAATTTGAGTGATGGTTATAATGTTCCTAATAATGGTCATCATCATCATCCCAGCCTATATACGTCCCACTGCTGGGCACAGGCGTCCTCTCGGAATGAGAGGGCTTGGGCCGTAGTTCCCACGCGGGCCCAGTGCGGATTGGGAACTTCACACACACCATTGAATTGCTTCGCAGGTTTGTGCAGGTTTCCTCACGATGTTTTCCTTCACCGTAAAGCTCGTGGTAAATTTCAAATGTAATTTCGCACATGAATTCCGAAAAACTCAGAGGTGCGAGCCGGGATTTGAACCCACGATCCTCTGCTTGAGAGGCCGTAGGTCAAACCACTCGGCCACCACGGCTCCCATAATGGTGAAGTATCACTTTACGAATACGCACCTCTTACATCGTAGATGGATAGCGAACTATAAAATAATGCACTGAAAATATTAAGTACCTAATATAGAAAATGTGATTTTTTAATACAACAATAAAATATAATCTAACTATTTTTCAATTATGTTCTCTTTTTTAAACCAATTTGTAGTCATATCCATATTACGTATATCGTTCGAAATGATTTTGACGGAAAATTGCATCCGTCATCCGCCCACTAGAAAGGCCATTTTTTGGACTGTTAAAAGCGCCTGTTATTTTGTATACATTAGTTTGAATCCAGCAATTGGCAGTTTGGCTCAAATTGTAAACACAGGCGATATTGTTTGTATTGCTTTTTTTCATATGCCCATTCTGTTTTGAGATTCGTTACGAGTATTTCAAAATAAAATTGTTTCCGTCCTTATTTAAACAAATTACATTTTGTAGCGTTTTTTACCGCTTTAGTTTATTACCCGTAGATTATTAGTCTCGTCTATAAAATATTCTACAGACTTAGAAATAAAACTGGCCAAGAGCATGTCGGACACGCCCATAATAGGGTTCCGTAGCCATTTCGAAAAAAATAAGTAATGTTTTTCTAATGATTTCGTATTTTATACGAAATCTTCTAAGTTTAGGTATATTTTATACCTTAGGGTGCTATTTACTCTTAAACTACTAATATTTTCAAGCAAACTTAGCCGTTATAGTTTTCCTTGAAAGTTTGATATACTTACTACCATACTGAATTTTTTCAAAATTTTCCACCTACCGGTTTAGATTTTAGAGGGGGGGGGGGACGCTCGATTTTAATGATAATTTGCACTTTAAAGTTGAATATTTTTGTTTGTTTTTCTAATTTAGTCACTTAAGCAGCGACACTAGGGACATCTGTGTTGTAGCCCTCATCGAGAACCTTTCAACACTCCATTGGAACTAATCGCTCACCCGGTTGGTTTTTGGAGTCTTTTTGTATTTTTTATTTCTACTCTTAATTTTTGTTACTTTTACGGTCATCCCGATAACGATACTTACTACGACGTACGACGTATAATTCCGATGTGGATTTTACGGGAAAATTTGGAGTTGAAATAAAATTTACAAAAAGACCCCAAAAACCAATCTTAAATGAAATGACGTTGAATTTTAATAACTTAACTCTGTCTTTTAATTAATCATATCAAAGCAATCAATACAATAGGATCTACACAGGTTAGTCTTAATGTTTTTTACTTAACTGCAAGTGTTGTTCTAAGACACATCAAACCCATTTATCTCCCACTCTTTGGGTTACTTTTCGCTCCACGCCACTATTTAAAAAATATATATCTTGGAGGTATCAACTAATGGTTCCACTCCTCCCTTCCGGAATTGTTTTACAATTTAGAAGATACAGTATTATATTATTTATACTACCAGTTTTTGCTACATGTTTTTTGAATTTAGAACTTCCTCCTTTTTTGAAGTCGGTTGAAAAGTAGCCTTGGTCACTCTCTGGCCCATAAACTATCTCTATGCCAAAAATAACGTCAATCCGTCGCTCTGTTTCGACGTGAAAGACGGGCATACACACCATTTTCGCATTTATAATATTGGTATGGATTTATACTAATACACTATACAATAATAATATATATATTACCTACTGTTAGCTAGCTACTGTCGCATCAGCAAGTATACTTGCTACTTAACTACACAAAGCGCGCCCCAGTCAGCCATCAAACTGAAAGTTGCCGATCGTGACTAGAGTATTGGGGCCAGGTAGAGGCACACACAGAGCACACCCTACCCTTTTATTATCAACTGCCGGACCAATTTTTACAAGCAATTGCTGGGTCGACGTTTAAAGAGCGGTTTCTTTTACACCGTTACTTTATACTAAACAAATAAAGCAATTATTTGGTTAAAGACATTTATTTACTCAAAAGAAATGTTACATTTCACTTAATGAGTACCTAGTTTATAAAAAAAAAGTAAATAAGTAAGTATCTAGTGTATAAAAGCAATGATTATTCGTGAGCGCTCACACTCATGACTGATGCGTGACATTTTCATGTTTGTGTGAAGTGTATTCAAATAGGTAACACACAAATACTTTCATTCACTCATCCAATCCATTCGTACCAGCAGCGCTCGTGAATCGACCTGTAGCTACGTAACGAAACTAAATCCCTTAAATGTTACTGTTTTTCGTGTTTAAATAATTAATCTAATTTAAAACCGTTCGCGACATTACAATACAAATATTCCTAATTTATTGAATCAGGCGTTACTTTGCGGAGGTCCATATCAATGAACTATAAGACGACTAAGGACGGTTAAAAAAAATTATTAACAATTTGTGGGTAGTTTTGTTTTGTTTTATAAAATATATGGGGGTACTTGGGGAGTTACAGTGACCAATTAAAATGGTGGTGGTGGTTCGTTAGTCTAACAACTGGTAGCATGATGTACGGTTGTGTCACTCTGAAGATGAGCTCTGGTTGAGTTCGAAACGCGTCAGTGTAGTGTGGTGGTGGTGATGGATAGGTTTGTGTGATTTGTGTGTGTTCTTACAGTGTGAAGGTGGAGGAACTGCATGAACATATTTTGCATAAGCTTAGCTATCGTAAGGTCGCGGGTGAGCAAGGAAATTCTTTTAGTTCACAAATATTCCTTATTGAGCACCACAAATCAATACTTACAATAATTACATAAAATTTATTTACATTTAATAAAGGACATTACGCTACTGTGTGTGTAATAGGAGGCCGTGTTACTGGAAAAAAGGAAATTGCCTTCGGTGAGTGGTTTCATTCGAATATTTTGTGAGAAATTCCAAATGGCTTTTAGATTTTTTTGGAAAAGCATTCGTACTCGGAATATGGCACCGAAAAGGGTCCATTTTAAATATTAATAGAATAAATCCTAACACGATTTATTAATATTCAATGACTTGGGGGTATATTGTATACAGTGTAGGTACATACAGGGTAAGATCTTTTTGTAAAACTCTAGATCTACTTGTTATATGATTGAAATGTGACTTAAATAATAAAAACACATGAATGGAGTCATACAATACCACCAATAGGGCTCTTACACATAACCACGGTACGATTTGATGTCGTGTTACGTACGACACGGTATCGTTTCACGATGCGACATCGTCTAATGGAAATTTACGAACGATTGCACTGTGATTTTCCACGACACGAAGTCGGATTGTATGTATGTATGTAAACTCTTTATTGCACATAAAAATAAAAATACAAATACACAGAGAGGAGAACAGAGGCGAGCTTATCCCTAAAAAGGGATCTCTTCCAGCTAACCTAGTTAGGAGAAAACATTTGGTTATATAAAGGATAAGCAGACAGTGAAAATTACGTACGGTGAAGAGACAAATCAGAAATACTCAAAAGAGAGAAAATAAATACAACATTATTTACATTAAAACTAACATAAAACAAAAGAAATATTACAAACCATTGCAAAAGCGAAACAGTCTCATCTCAGGTGTCAGTGTCCAGCCATAATTTCTTTAAACTACATTACACCATTATTATTTCTTTAAATTAAATTAGCTTGTTTCCCGATGCGACATTGTGTCGTGGAAATTTAAAAAAAGATTGCACTTGTATTGCATTGATTGAAGATACTTGACGACGTCGCATCGTGAAATGATGCCGCGTCGTGGTACGACGATACCGTATCGTGTCGTGTTTATGTATAAGAGCTTACAGTGTTCTACTGCTATCTAGTAAATCTTGAACCAAGTTTTTTTTTACAAGTATTTCTCATAGTTTTATTCTATGTAGAGCAACGGCATTGATTTATTTCATAAACTGTCAGAAGACAGACGAATCTTAATAACTGGATAGAAATTAGGTCACTACCTTTCAGTCTACCTCAGTGCTTTAATTTCCAGGAGCTTTTATGACCGCATGCGCAGACTAAGGCTATGTATGCACTACGTGGCTAACCGCGCGGTTTTTTTATGGAATAGGGGACAAACGAGCAATCGGATCGGAAACGGAAACGGATGATGATTTTGGCGCACCGCCTCTTTCTCAAGCGATACTTTGAAGAGGGACGGCACGCTAAAACCGCGCGGTTAGCCACAAAGTGCGTACGTAGCCAGAGAGATAATTCTCTCTTCTCTCCTTCTTCTTTTTCAGGCTTTATCTATCCACTGCTGGATGTAACCCTCTCCTAATCTCCTCCACTCCGTCCTATTCTCCATCTTCCTAAGCCAGTACGGTCCGGCGTAACTCTTTATGTCATCAGACCATCTCATCTGGGGTCTGCCTACACTTCTTCTTGTGGTCCGTGTGTGTGTGGTGTGGACTCTATGGACGGAGAGATAATTATTAAGTAACTAACTTCATTTACTTTTAAAAGTGAGAGCAATTAAAAAAAAACTCGCAACGAGGGCTCCGTATTTTTCTACACCTTGCGAAACTTTACTGTTTCTTTAAACAACATCACGCCTTAAGATTTTTCTGTAATTCTACGTAGGTATGTACTTACCTACAAAAATTTTGTCAACATCCAATTTTAACCACCTCATTCATTTCAGTACCTAGTTTCGGATTCATTTGACTGTCACAAACGGACAGACAGACATGTGACTGACCCTATAAGGTGTTTTTTAAGGCAGGGAACCTTAAAGGAGTTAAAAGTAAGACCAATTTTGGCCTTTAGCTTGATTAATTCAAGTCAATATACGACTATCTATTCAAAGTGTAAACGTTCGAGTCTTAGTGACGAGTCAGCTAGAACCAACGCAATTACAGGGTGATTGTACGTTGAAGGCGACTATTGCTAGCTACATGAACTGGAAGACTGAATTAACTCAGTAACTTACTTAACAGTCAGTATGGCGTTGACGATATTAACTTTTCTAGACAAGAACTATAAACAGTTACTTTGCTCACTCGCAACATTAAGATGTCATCCCAGTCTATTTACGTCCCACTGCTGGGCACAGGCCTCCTCTCAGAATGAGAGGGCTTGGGCCGTAGTTTCCACGCGGGCCCAGTGCGGATTGGGAACTTCACACATACCATTGGATTACTTTACAAGTGTGTGCAGGCTTCCTCACGATGTTTTTCTTCACCGTAAAGCTCGTGGTAAATTTCAAATGTAATTTCGCACATGAATTTCGAAAAACTCAGAGGTGCGGGCCGGGGTTTGAACCCACGAACCTCTGCTTGAGAGGCGATAGGTCTGACCACTAGGCCACCACGGCCTATTATATATATAGGTATACTATTTATTATATTTTTGACAACCAGATGGCCTAGTGGTTAGAGAATCTGACTACGAAGCTTGAGGTCCCGGGTTCGATTCCCGTGTCGGGGCAGATATTTGTATGAAAAATACGAATGTTTGTTCTCGGGTCTTGGGTGTTTAATTTGTATTTAGGTATGTATCTAAGTATGTATCTATATCTATTTAATTATATTTATCCGTTGCTTAGTACCCATAATACAAGCTTTGCTAAGCTTACTTTGGGACTAGGTCAATTGGTGTGAATTGTCCCGTGATATTTATTTATTTATATTATATTTTTTAGACAAGAACTATAAACAGTTACCGTGCTTACTCGCGACCTTATAATAGCTAAATCTATTCAACAAATGTGTGTTCATCCACCCCCACGCTGTAAGAACACACAAAAATGACAAAAACCCATCTATCACCACCACCACACTACACTGACGAGTTTCGAACTCGAGCTCATCTTCAGAGCAACACGCCCGTACACAATGCTACCAGATGTCAGACGATCATCGATGATAGATAATGTTATATATCTGCTCTAGTTAGAAGAGCAAAGAAATAGACGTATAAATACATACGCTAGAAAAACATAACTCTCTTTCAGGCAGTTGGTAAAACAAACACTGAATTGCTACAAAGAATTATTGCTTTCGATGGCCACGTCCAACGAACGATAATCTGATGTATAGGACAATGACAACAGAACTATGTTCGTATAGGAGTGAAATGTGTGGCAAAACAATAGGCTAAGAGCTTGTGGAGTAATTTCAAGCTGAGCTATTAGTACCTTGTCATTGTATGCCTTCTCACAATTATAATAGTATTTTTTTATTGAAATGGTTTAACTTTTTTTTACTTCTTCGAGCGCCTTTGCTTTTGCAAAACGTCTAATTCGCGACCAGTTAAAAACAGGAGCGTTGAAAAGCGAACTTTCAATTGTTTTAACGAATTCAATCAATGTGCGAAATTCGGCCCGTAACAAGTGAAAAGTCAATATTGTCTCTAATCAGTCAAAAAGTTCCCTTGGCACGTGCCACAAACAATTTGTCATTTTAACATGCAGTTGGGGTGTTGACTTCTAGTGACCGCTTCGTTGTTTCAGTTTGTTTCTATTTAAAGGGCTTTTTGGGGTTTCAATTAGGGAGAGAGGCGAGTTTCAGCTAGCTCATTTAAATCTCTATCTTTATCTTGCTAACATTATAAATACGGAATACGCTTAAACCGGTGAGCCGATTTATATAAAATTTTGAGAAAAAGTTTGAGCCCCTGCAAAAACACATGGGATAGTTTTTATCCAGGAAAATTGTCCAGCTGCATTAAAGAAAAACTTGGGAGACGAATTTGCGAGCAAAAGCTTCAACTAATATATTTCAAGTATTTTATTTAATATTAAAATCTCTATGTAAATTGTAAGTTTAAGAAGAATGACTTATATTTGGTTTAGATATACTTAATAAATATAAATAAATAAATATCACGGCAAGCAAAGCTTGTGTTATGGGTACTAAGCAACGGATAAATATAATTATATATAGATAGATACATACTTAAATACATAATAAACACCCAAGACCCGAGAACAAACATTCGTATTTTTCATACAAATATCTGCCCCGACACGGGAATTGAACCCGGGACCTCAAGCTTCGTAGTCAGGTTCTCTAACCACTAGGCCATTTGGTCGTTTTTTTAAATAATTAAATATACTTGCGTAGGTATGGTAAGTGATATCGTTGGTGTTTGTTTGTTCGCAGATGTCCTTAGATTTTCTGAACACAAAGGAAACGGCGGTTGAAATGATTCAGAGCTCCATTTATTGCTTCTAGATTATTTCAAATGCTTGCCTCTAAACATGTTAGTACTTGACTGAACATAATTCCAAAGAAAGATATCGCGTCTGAAACAAACTGCCCAAAAAAACCGACCCCGAATGTAAACAGGAATGACAAACATTTTAAAAAGCGGCAAAAACCAGGCCCTAAAATGTCAGGGTATTATAAAAGTTTTATTTCTTCGTAATTCCGAGGAGCGACGAAAGCTCATACTGGTCACAGTTAATACTGGGAAAACAGTAACGATGATACATACACCTTTACAGTTGTTTAAAAGGTATTCACCAGAAAGTATCAATTACCTATTTGGAAATATTTTTTTTGTAATTGCCATTTTGTTCGTGGAGGAATATTCAATATCCTAGTAATCGACATACAATTAAAAAAAAGAAAAAACCATTCAAATCTGAATGTAAAATATTTGTAAAACATTTTCTCTTTAGCATGTGTGTTAGGGACAGAAGTCTGAATATGAGAAGAAACAACGGTTTGTTTTAAAGCACCGTCTATTAAAATTACAGTAACGTGCAAAAAGGATTGAAAAAAAATGATCGTCAGTGCCAATAGCACAAGGCAAATAATAGCAACATTTCATTTAAACAAAACTATTTTAAAAATAATTTTATTAATATCATCCAAACTAAAAATAACACGGTTATACTCACGTTTTTAAGTCAGAAAACGGTCCGACTAGTTTCGAACTTTTCGGAAGATCTTTATAAAGGTGAGTGCGACCGCGTACTGCTTCACGCCGTTCACATTACAATTTGCTTTGCTCAATTATTTAGTTGCGGAGTAGCAAGTTAATAATATGCTACAGCATATATATGCCATAGATATGTGCAAAATGTCGTTTAAATAAATAAATATCATGGCATTTGACACCAATTGACCTAGTCCCAAATAAGCAAATCTTGTACTATGAATACTAGGCAAGGGATAAACATACTTATAAAGATAAATTAATATTAATCATTCAAGACCCGAGAACAAAGATTCAAACAAATATCTGCCCCGGCCTGGAATCAAACCCAGGACCTAGCTTCTCTAAACACTTCGCCATCCCATCGTCAATCGATTATTTCACAATATAAATGAATTTCGAAACACTGTTCAATATCTGTGTACTGTACTTCTGTACAGCAAACCGACACTTTTTTATGATAATGGAATGGTTGCATACCTTACCTTCATACATTTAGCGGAGTGCAAATTATATTACATTTTTAAAGGGAGCATAAACTTTGATATTGCAAATGTTTTTCGTAGTAAAGTGGAGTAAAAGTTACATCGGGTAAGGTTCCTGACTTAATACTAAAATGCTCTTGTACAGTCGGCGGCGGTGCCCTAACATAACATATACAACCTAACATAAGTATTCTCTGGGTGCGCGGTTGGTTCCGAAAGAGTGTGACGTCTGTCGACGCAACATAGATGTCGCTAGTGCTGCTGCTTAAGTAGCAAAGTAGAAATAAGCAACCTGAGATATGTATGCATAGGAAAAATTCGTGTCTAGATTCCTGTCCAGCAGTGGTGTAGGGGTTATAGCACGCAGCACGGAATGCTAGGGACCTGGGTTCGATTCCCAGTGCTGGTCTCTTTTTCTGGTTTTTCTGTGCATCCATGTCTCAGTTTGTATTTTCGATATAAGTATCCACTTTTCTATGCAACTAGTATGAAAAACTGTATGTATATAAGTAAGAGAACCGACCGTATATGCGTTATATAGACAATCATTTACTTAATGAACTAAAAGAATTTCTTTGCTCACCCGCGACCTAATGAATGCAATAGTTTAATGTCAACTGCACGTCAACTTTTAGAAAAGATTGCTTTTTCCGATGCAGAGACGTTTATTATTGAGGAGTCCTGGTGCTTCACTACCCATTCCATTCCACCATATGCATTACGAGGAGCATAAATTGCTTAGCAACTGTGTTAAAGTAATTGAAATTCAACCCGTGAAATATTTGTTATTGAGTAATAGCTCCGATGGTCAACTGTGGTCTTCATCATCAGTTCCAATCCACCAAATAATGATTTTCAAAAGCAAATGCACGAGTTACTACTAAATATATCAAAATTACCATAGGCGTCGCTACAACATTTGAAGAGTTCCCTCGATTCCCTTGGGATCCAATCATCAGATCCTGATTTGGTGGTTATGGATTAGGTGAAAACATTCCTAGACGAACGCAAAAAAATATTCAAACCGGTTCATAATAAAGGGCGAAGTTCTGAGGTAACA
>NC_133487.1:4192102-4207912 GCF_025370935.1 Choristoneura fumiferana | reverse complement strand
CTCTTAAACTACTAATACTATCAAGCAAACTTAGCCGTTATAAGTTTTTCCTTGAAAGTTTGATATACTTACTACCATACCGAATTTTTTCAAATGTTTCACCTACCGGTTTAAGATTTTAGAGGGGGGGGGGGGCTCGATTTTAATGAAAATTTGCACTTTAAAGTTATTTTGCAAACAAATTGTTGATATTTTTGTTTGTTTTTCTAATTTAGTCACTTAAGCAGCGACACTAGGGACATCTGTGTTGTAGCCCTCATCGAGAACCTTTCAACACTCCATTGGAACTAATCGCTCACCCGGACAAGAGATGTATTAAGCAATCAAATTAAGATTGGTTTTTGGAGTCTTTTTGTATTTTTTATTTCCACTCCAAATTTTTGTTACTTTTACGGTCATCCCGTAAAAATGACACGTACTACGACGTACGACGTATTTTCGATGTGGATTTTACGGGAAAATTTGGAGTTGAAATAAAAATTACAAAAAGACCCCAAAAACCAATCTTAAATGTAATGACGTTGAATTTTAATAACTTAACTCTGTCTTTAATTAATCATATCAAAGCAATCAATACAATAGGATCTACACAGGTTAGTCTTAATGTTTTTTACTTAACTGCAAGGTTGTTCTAAGACACATCAAACCCATTTATCTCCCACTCTTTGGGTTACTTTTCGCTCCACGCCACTATTTAAAAAATATATATCTTGGAGTTATCAACTAATGGTTCCACTCCTCCCTTCCGGAATTGTTTTACAATTTAGAAGATACAGTATTATATTATTTATACTACCAGTTTTTGCTACATGTTTTTTGAATTTAGAACTTCCTCCTTTTTGAAGTCGGTTGAAAAGTAGCCTTGGTCACTCTCTGGCCCATAAACTATCTCTATGCAAAAATAACGTCAATCCGTCGCTCTGTTTCGACGTGAAAGACGGGCATACACACCATTTTCGCATTTATAATATTGGTATGGATTTATACTAATACACTATACAATAATAATATATATATTACCTACTGTTAGCTAGCTACTGTCGCATCAGCAAGTATACTTGCTACTTAACTACACAAAGCGCGCCCCAGTCAGCCATCAAACTGAAAGTTGCCGATCGTGACTAGAGTATTGGGGCCAGGTAGAGGCACACACAGAGCACACCCTACCCTTTTATTATCAACTGCCGGACCAATTTTTACAAGCAATTGCTGGGTCGACGTTTAAAGAGCGGTTTCTTTTACACCGTTACTTTATACTAAACAAATAAAGCAATTATTTGGTTAAAGACATTTATTTACTCAAAGAAATGTTACATTTCACTTAATGAGTACCTAGTTTATAAAAAAAAAAGTAACTAAGTAAGTATCTAGTGAATAAAAACAAGGATTATTCGTGAGCGCTCACACTCATGACTGATGCGTGACATTTTCATGTTTGTGTGAAGTGTATTCAAATAGGTAACACACAAATACTTTCATTCACTCATCCAATCCATTCGTACCAGCAGCGCTCGTGAATCGACCTGTTGCTACGTAACGAAACTAAATCCCTTAAATGTAACTGTTTTTCGTGTTTAAATAATTAATCTAATTTAAAACCGTTCGCGACATTACAATACAAATATTCCTAATTTATTGAATCAGGCGTTACTTTGCGGAGGTCCATATCAATGAACTATAAGACGACTAAGGATGGTTAAAAAAATTATTAACAATTTGTGGGTAGTTTTGTTTTGTTACATAAAATATATGGGGGTACTTGGGGAGTTACAGTGACCAATTAAAACGGTGGTAGTGGTTCGTTACTCTAACAACTGGTAGCATGGTGTACGGTTGTGTCACTCTGAAGATGAGCTCTGGTTGAGTCGTCAGTGTAGTGTGGTGGTGGTGATGGATGGGTTTGTGTGATTTGTGTGTGTTCTTACAGTGTGGAGGTGGAGGAACTGCATGAACACGCATATTTTGCATAAGCTTAGCTATCGTAAGGTCGCGGGTGAGCAAGGAAATTCTTTTAGTTCACAAATATTCCTTATTGAGCACCACAAATCAATACTTACAATAATTACATAAAATTTATTTACATTTAATAAAGGACATTACGCTACTGTGTGTGTAATAGGAGGCCGTGTTACTGGAAAAAAGGAAATTGCCTTCGGTGAGTGGTTTCATTCGAATATTTTGTGAGAAATTCCAAATGGCTTTTAGATTTTTTTGGAAAAGCATTCGTACTCGGAATATGGCACCGGAAAGGGTCCATTTTAAATATTAATAGAATAAATCCTAACACGATTTATTAATATTCAATGACTTGGGGGTATATTGTATACAGTGTACATACAGGGTAAGATCTTTTTGTAAAACTCTAGATCTACTTGTTATATGATTGAAATGTGACTTAAATAATAAAAACACATGAATGGAGTCATACAATACCACCAATAGGGCTCTTACACATAACCACGGTACGATTTGATGTCGTGTTACGTACGACACTGTATCGTTTCACGATGCGACATCGTCTAATGGAAATTTACGAACGATTGCACTGTGATTTTCCACGACACGAAGTCGCATTGTGTAACATTAGCAATTGTTTCAACATGCGACATCGTGTCATGGAAATTTACGAAAGATTGCACTGAGATTTTCCACGACACGAAGTCGGATTGTATGTATGTATGTAAACTCTTTATTGCACATAAAAAATAAAAATACAAATACACAGAGAGGAGAACAGAGGCGAGCTTATCCCTAAAAAGGGATCTCTTCCAGCTAACCTAGTTAGGAGAAAACATTTGGTTACATAAAGGATAAGCAGACAGTGAAAATTACGTGCGGTAAAGAAACAAATCAGAAATACTCAAACGAGAGAAAATAAATACAACATTATTTACATTAAAACTAACATAAAACAAAAGAAATATTACAAACCATTGCAAAAGCGAAACAGTCTCATCTCAGGTGTCAGTGTCCAGCCATAATTTCTTTAAACTACATTACATTATTATTATTTCTTTAAATTACATTAGCTTGTTTCCCGATGCGACATTGTGTCGTGGAAATTTAAAAAAAGATTGCACTTGCATTGCATTGATTGAAGATTGCACTTGACGACGTCGCATCGTGAAATGATGCCGCGTCGTGCTACGACGATACCGTATCGTGTCGTGTTTATGTATAAGAGCTTACTAGTGTTCTACTGCTGTCTAGTAAATCTTGAACCAAGTTTTTTTTTTACAAGTATTTTTCATAGTTTTATTCTATATAGAGCAACGGCATTGATTTATTTCATAAACTGTCAGAAGACAGACGAATCTTAATAACTGGATAGAAATTAGGTCACTACCTTTCAGTCTACCTCAGTGCTTTAATTTCCAGGAGCTTTTATGACCGCAGGCGCAGACTAAGGCTATGTATGCACTACGTAGCTAACCGCGCGGTTTTTTTATGGAATAAGAGACAAACGAGCAATCGGATCGGAAACGAAAACTGATGATGATTTTAGCGCGCCGTCTCTTTCTCAAGCGATACTTTGAAGAGGGACGGCACGCTAAAACCGCGCGGTTAGCCGCATAGTGCGTACGTAGCCAGAGAGATAATTCTCTTTTCTCTCCTTCTTCTTTTTCAGGCTTTATCTATCCACTGCTGGATGTAACCCTCTCCTAATCTCCTCCACTCCGTCCTATTCTCCATCTTCCTAAGCCAGTACGGTCCGGCGTAACTCTTTATGTCATCAGACCATCTCATCTGGGGTCTGCCTACACTTCTTCTTGTGGTCCGTGGTCTCCACACCAGCACTCTGTGGCACTCTATGGACGGAGAGATAATTATTAAGTAACTAACTTCATTTACTTTTAAAAGTGAGAGCAATTAAAAAAAAACTCGCAACGAGGGCTCCGTATTTTTCTACACATTGCGAAACTTTACTGTTTCTTTAAACAACATCACGCCTTAAGATTTTTCTGTAATTCTACGTAGGTATGTACTTACCTACAAAAATTTTGTCAACATCCAATTTTAACCACCTCATTCATTTCAGTACCTAGTTTCGGATTCATTTGACTGTTACAAACGGACAGACAGACATGCGCCTGACCCTATAAGGTGTTTTTTTAAGGCAGGGAACCTTAAAGGAGTTAAAAGTAAGACCAATTTTGGCCTTTAGCTTGATTAATTCAAGTCAATATACGACTATATATTCAAAGTGTAAACGTTCGAGTCTTAGTGACGAGTCAGCTAGAACCAACGCAATTACAGGGTGATTGTATGTTGAAGGCGACTATTGCTAGCTACATGAACTGGAAGACTGAATTAACTCAGTAACTTACTTAACAGTCAGTATGGCGTTGACGATATTACCTTTTCTAGACAAGAACTATAAACAGTTACTTTGCTCACTCGCGACATTATGATGTCATCCCAGCCTATTTACGTCCCATTGCCGGGCACAGGCCTCCTTTCAGAATGAGAGGGCTTGGGCCGTAGTTCCCACGCGGGCCCAGTGCGGATTGGAACTTCACACATACCACTGAATTACTTTACAGGTGTGTGGTTTCCTCACGATGTTTTTCTTCACCGTAAAGCTCGTGTTAAATTTCAAATGTAATTTCGCACATGAATTTCGAAAAACTCAGAGGTGCGGGCCGGGGTTTGAACCCACGAACCTCTGCTTGAGAGGCGATAGGTCCAACCACTAGGCCACCACAGCCTATTATATATAGGTATACTATTTATTATATCTTTGACGACCAGATGGCCTAGTGGTTAGAGAACCTGACTACGAAGCTTGAGGTCCCGGGTTCGATTCCCGTGTCGGGGCAGATATTTGTAGAAAAAATACGAATGTTTGTTCTCGGGTATTGGGTGTTTAATTTGTATTTAAGTATGTATCTAAGTATGTATCTATATCTATATAATTATATTTATCCGTTGCTTAGTGCCCATAATACAAGCTTTGCTAAGCTTACTTTGGGACTAGGTCAATTGGTGTGAATTGTCCCGTGATATTTATTTATTTATATTATATTTTCTAGACAAGAACTATAAACAGTTACCCTGCTTACTCGCGACCTTATAATAGCTAAATCTATTCAACAAATGTGTGTTCATCCACCCCCACGCTATAAAAACACACACAAATGACAAAAACCCATCTATCACCACCACCACACTACATTGGCGAGTTCCGAACTCAACTAGAGCTCATCTTCAGAGCAACACGCCCGTACACCATGCTACCAGATGTCAGACGATCATCCATGATAGATAACGTTATATATCTGCTCTAGTTAGAAGAGCAAAGAAATAGACGTATAAATACATACGCTAGAAAAACATAACTCTCTTTCAGGCAGTTGGTAAAACAAACACTGAATTGCTACAAAGAATTATTGCTTTCCATGGCCACGTCCAACGAACGATAATCTGATGTATAGGACAATGACAACAGAACTATGTTCGTATAGGAGTGAAATGTGTGGCAAAACAATAGGCTAAGAGCTTGTGGAGTAATTTCAAGCTGAGCTATTAGTACCTTGTCATTGTATGCCTTCTCACAATTATAATAGTATTTTTTTATTGAAATGGTTTAACTTTTTTTTACTTCTTCGAGCGCCTTCGCTTTTGCAAAACGTCTATCTCGCGACCAGTTAAAAACAGGAGCGTTGAAAAGCGAACTTTCAATTGTTTAAACGAATTCAATCAATGTGCGAAATTCGGCCCGTAACAAGTGAAAAGTCAATATTGTCTCTAATCAGTCAAAAAGTTCCCTTGGCACGTGCCACAAACAAGTTGTCATTTTAACATGCAGTTGGGGTGTTGACTTCTAGTGACCGCTTCGTTGTTTCAGTTTGTTTCTATTTAAAGGGCTTTTTGGGGTTCCAATTAGGGAGAAGGCGAGTTTCAGCTAGCTCATTTAAATCTTTATCTTGCTAACATTATAAATACGGAATACGCTTAAACCGGTGAGCCGATTTATATAAAATTTTGAGAAAAAGTTTGAGACCCTGCAAAAACACATGGGATAGTTTTTATCCAGGAAAATTGACCACCTGCATTAAAGAAAAACTTGGTAGACGAATTTGCGAGCAAAAGCTTCAACTAATATATTTCAAGTATTTTATTTAATATTAAAATCTCTATGTAAATTGTAAATATAAGAGTAATGAGTTATATTTGGTTAAGATATACTTAATAAATATAAATAAATAAATATCACGGCCAGCAAAGCTTGTGTTATGGGTACTAAGCAACGGATAATTATAATTATATATGGATAGACACGTCATACTTAAATACATATTAAACACCCAAGACCCGAGAACAAACATTCGTATTTTTCATACAAATATCTGCCCCGACACGGGAATTGAACCCGGGACCTCAAGCTTCGTAGTCAGGTTCTCTAACCACTAGCCCATCTGGTCTTTTTTTTTAATAATTAAATATACTTGCGTAGGTATGGTAAGTGATATCGTTGGTGTTTGTTTGTTCGCAGATGTCCTTAGATTTTCTGAACACAAAGGAAACGGCGGTTAAAACGATTCAGAGACCCATTTATTGCTTCTAGATTATTTCAAATGCTTGCCTCTAAACATGTTAGTACTTGACTGAACATAATTCCAAAGAAAGATATCGCAAAGTTGTCTGAAACAAACTGCCGAAAAAACCGACCCCGAATGTAAACAGGAATGACAAACATTTTAAAAGCGGCAAAAACCAGGCCCTAAAACGTCAGGGTATTATAAAAGTTTTATTTCTTCGTAATTCCGAGGAGCGACGAAAGCTCATACTGGTCACGGTTAATACTGGGAAAACAGTAACGATGATACATACACCTTTACAGTTGTTTAAAAGGTATTCACCAGAAAGTATCAATTACCTATTTGGAAATTTTTTTTTTGTAATTGCCATTTTGTTCGTGGAGGTGACGATAAAATATTCCATACCCTTGTAATCGACGAAAGAAAAAAACATTCAAATCCGAATGTAAAATATTTGTAAAAACATTTTCTCTTTGCTAGAGTGTTAGGGACAGAAGTCTCAATATGAGAAGAAACTACGGTTTGATTTAAAGCACCGTTTATTAAAATTACAGTAACGTGCAAAAGGAATTTAAAATAGAATTGAAAATGAAAACAATAGCAACATTTCTTTTAATTAAAAATAGGATTTTTTTTAATAATTGTTAATATCTTCCGAACTAAAAATAGCACGGTTATACTCACGATTTTAAGTCAGAAAACGGTCCGACTAGTGAACTTTTCGGAAGATCTTTATCTAAGTGAGTGCAACCGCGTACTGCTTTACGCCGTTCACATTACAATTTGCTTTGCTCAATTATTTAGTTGCGGAGTAGCAAATTAATGCTACAGCATATAAATGCCATAGATATGTGCAAAATGTCGTTTAAATAAATAAATATCATGGCATTTGACACCAATTGACCTAGTCCCAAATAAGCAAATCTTGTACTATGAATACTAGGCAAGGGATAAACATACTTATAAAGATAAATTAATATTAATCATTCAAGACCCGAGCACAAAGATTCATACAAATATCTGCCCGGCCTGGAATCAAACCCAGGACCTAGCTTCTCTAACCACTTCGCCATCCCATCGTCAATCGATTATTTCAGAATATAAATGAATTTCGAAACACTGTTCAATATCTGTGTACTGTACTTCTGTTCAGCAAACCGACACTTTTTTATGATAATGGAATGGTTGCATACCTTACCTTCATACATTTAGCGGAGTGCAAATTATATTACATTTTTAAAGGGAGCATAAACTTTGATATTGCAAATGTTTTTCGTAGTAAAGTGGAGTAAAAGTTACATCGGGTAAGGTTCCTGGCTTAATACTAAAATGCTCTTGTACAATCGGCGGCGGTGCCCTAACATAACATACACAACCTAACATAAGTATTCTCTGGGTGCGCGGTTGGTTCCGAAAGAGTGTGACGTCTGTCGACGCAACACAGATGTCGCTAGTGCTGCTGCTTAAGTTGCGTTTTTGCGTCGGGGATAATTAAACGGTTCAACTCACGAAAATAAGACAGACATATTACGAACTGAAAAAATCGAACTTCGTATGTTGCCGTCCCGCTGACACTTATATAATTTAATACGAGAAAGAGAGGGACGATACAAATTTCGATTTTCTAATTTGATAGTAACCACCCCAGAACCGGTGCGACTAGTTTCGATCTTTTCGAAACAACTTTTTTAAAGGCTAGTGCTTTCACGACGGATACGAAGTTTACAAATTTATTTTAGTTAGCGGGCGTTTAAATTAACTACGCGAGTAGGTTTGAACTTGGTCGATTTTTACATAGCGTTGGTATACTCAACCGCATAAACTCGCAAGCCACGCCAGAAAACTTTTTATCAAAACGGGGGGTGATTCCGCTCGGATGTCTGGCCTAATGAATTTCTGAAGTGAGCCCAATCAAACTTTCCTCGTTTGCTGTGATGTATTCCGTCAGGCTTAGATCATGTGCGGTACCAGTTGGTGTGATAGATTGTCTTACAGGGCACTTTTTTGCAAAGAAATGTGTCTGATTCAGAATTTGATAAATGGATTACATGTACTAAAAGAATTTCTCAAAAAAAAAAACTAGTAGAAGAACACAACTGTACATCATGCTACCATGCTACCAGATGTTAGACTAACATTTGGTAGCAGGGTGTACGGTTGTGGTTGCTCTGAAGATGACATCTGGTTGAGTTCGAAACGCGTCAGTGTAGTGTGGTGTTCTTACAGTGTGGAGGTGGAGGAACTGCATGAACACGCATATTTTGCATAAACTTAAATGAATACTTACTTAATGAAAGTAACGCCTGATTCAATAATTTTTTTGATTACATTGGCTAACATGCAAGTGGTAGGACCTTGACATTGCAAGATCCGACCGGATTGCTGCTACCATCTTGCTCGCTAATCCTGCCGTGAAGCAGCAGTGCTTGCTTTGTTGTGTTTCGGCGTGGAGAGTAAGACAGCCGGTGAAATTACTGGCAATTGAGGTATCCCATCTTAGGCCTGTGGATTGGCAACGCATCTGCAATACCCTGGTGTTGCAGATATTTATGGGTGGTGGTGATCTCTTGCCATCCAGTCAAAAAAAAACATTATCGTGTTTAAGTTTTTATAATTTTACATAGAATTATTACTAAGTACTTATAACCTCGAAAATTAATCGACGCGCGACGTTTCAGCCACATTCCAGAGGCCGTAGTCACAAGCGAGTGGTCTAGTCGTGACTGAAACTATCTAAACTATGTTTCTACTTAACTATTTAATCTATCTACTTAAGTACTATGCTTATCCGTTGCCCAGTACAGTCAGCATCAAAAGTAGCTGCACACTTTCGTTTTTGTCGTTTTACAGCCACGTATTAAACGCCATGTAATATTGCCAATATTTCGATGCGACAGAGTAAAAAATTATCCACTGGTTTTGATGCCGACTATACCCATAACACTTTGCGTTCTTTGGGATCGGGACTAGGTAAATTGGTATTAATTATCTCGTATTTTTTTTTCTAGCTGTTGCCCGCGACTCCGTCCGCGTAGTACTCGTTTATAACTATCCCGCGGAAGTATGTAATTTTTCGGGATAAAACTATCCTATGTCCTTCCACGGGACTCAAACTATCTGTATACCGAATTTCATTGAAATCTAATGTCGTAAACTTTCGTGATTTTCACTCATAGTCAAAATACCACGCACAGGACTTATCACGCTAACACACGAGTAATATTTACCTCGACGTTTCGGCAACATTACAGTAGCCGTGGTCACGAGTAGACTGAAGTGTGTTTAGTGTTGTGTGTCGGTGTGATAGGGTGACTAATAAAAGTGACCAAGTGCGGGTAGTTCGTGATACGAGTGTCGGCACTATTAGTGATCAAGTGCGGGTAGTTCGAAGAACTCGCGCTGCTAGGCAGACTTGACACCCCACACTTCAGTCTACTCGTGACCACGGCAACTGTAACGTTGCCGAAACGTCGAGGTAAATATTACTTGTGTAATAATATAAGATCAAACGAACTTCTTGAAGTGAAGTTCGATCATTATTATAAGAGTCACTTCATTCGAAGATACATTTACTAAGGTAGTGCCTTAAGCCTACACGAGGAATTCGCACGTTAAGAGAATCGATTTTTTAAATCGATATCCGGTTTTTTTTTTTTTTCACTCGCCTTGCCGCTGTTCGGTGTCAGTCGCCTCATTCTTGTTCAGAGATATCCTAGTTTTCTACTTTTTAAGCTGGGTTTTATGGGCGGGTGGGAACCCTGTATCTTCGAATGAAGTGACTCTTATAATAATGATCGAACTTCACTTCAAGAAGTTCGTTTGATCTTATATTATAATTCGTCACTTCATTCTTCAGATACATTTACTAAGGTAGATGTTTAGAGACATTTTTTACCAGAATGTTCTTGTGCTAATAAAACATTTATAATCATCAGTAGAAAACTTTTATTTTCTCTCAAAATATTTCGAGTTTCTGTAAACGAAAATATAGACCTTCCTTTGTCTTGTTTATTAACTTTACCTATACCTACTACTAAATAACAGGGTGCAATTTAGGTAGATACGTTACATAAAATTATAGTAATCTCACAATCATTGTATATAATTTAATTAATAATCTTTTAGTTATTATACCAAATCCTAATTAGTACTCGTAATCGCACAGACAGACCGAGCAAATACTCCTTCTTCCGCTACTGGACGGTTATAAAATCTGGCAAACGTCAGGGAAGCAGTGGTCCAACCAGCTGTTTTCCTTATGGTGTCGAGGCAGACTCCGGCGGAGGCCGCCGCTGAAGTGGAGGCGTGACGCGTGCTGTGCGCACTGAATACTGTTACGTCAACGCCGCACTCCGCCAGAGTCTGTTTTATCCACCTGCTTATAGTTGCTGACGAAGCCTTTTTATGGGGTTTTTTGTGAGTAACCAGAAGATTGTCTGTGCCTTCGGGTCGCAAACCTGATGTTGCTGCTAGGTAATCATCGAGAGTACTTGCTGGGCAAATACTTAGATTTCCGTGAAATATGGTAGGAATAATACGGGCTGTTCTCTGTTAGGAGCAGACGTCTTTATCAAATCTGATATTATTATTTTTATACCTGAGGGGGACCTACTGATGTTACTAATCTTGATCAAAGAGAATGTTTGTACGCGATGGGATGTGCACAAAGCCAAGAGAATGGATAGCTTTTTTGTAAGTTTGACCAAATCTAAACTACTATTAGGGTACCATTCGGAAATACGATCTAGTACAGTTTTTGGGTCCCAAGTGGTGATATATTTGGGACGAGATGGCTTTTGTCTATAAATACCTTTAAGTAAGCGTTTTATCCTTTCGTCTGATCCTATGTTATTCCCGAGGAGTAATGATAGGGCAGAACGATGACTATTGACTGTTCCGTACGATGCTCCTTTATTAAATAAATCTACTAAGAAGGTTATTACTGCGGATAATGGGGCTTCAAAGGTATTTATATTCTTTTCTATACAAAACTGCCACCACAACTTGTACGTCGAAGAATACTGTCTCATCGTATTTTCCGAAATGGATGCTAACATTAAGTCTAGTGCTACATTTGGCGTGTTTAGCTTTGTAAATGCTGTCCTGAGAGCGTCGCGGCCCCCAGGGTAAGGCTGGTGTGTAGCCGGTGACGTAATCTGAAACGTGAACGCAAAAGGTCCCGGTTAGGTTCGAAGAAGATAATATCAGAGATAAGCATTCTTTTCAGCAGTGGGAACCAAGCTTGGCTAGGCCAGTAGGGGAAGACTAGGATGCCAGTGGCTTTGTCTTCAATTATTTTTCGCAGGCATTTTAATATGAGAGCGAATGGTGGAAATGCGTAGAAGAATGAAAAATTCCAACTAACTGTAAATGCGTCCACTGTCAATGCGTCGGGGTCCGGTTTCCACGAGATGTATTTGATGCATTTGGCATTGATGCGAGAAGCGAACAGATCAATTTGGGGTTTTCCTAGAGTTTGGACTATACTTTGGAATGCCCAATCGCAAAGTTCCCATTCCGTATCGGCATTTATTTTCCGCGATTCTTCGTCGGCTTCGATATTATCGCGTGTGTTTATATATGACGCATATATGAATATGTTGCGCTTTTCGCACCACTGCCAAATGGTTTTTGTTAAGTCATTTAAATGTGGAAAACGGATTCCCCCCATGCGATTTATATAGCATAAGGCAGTTGTATTATCAACTCTCAGTAAGATGGAGCAATCATGATGCTTATTAGCAAAGATCTTTAATCCTAGAAAAACTGCTAGTAATTCAAGGTAGTTTATATGGAAAGATAATTCTTCATCTTTCCATCCCCCGTTAGCGCGTTTCCCATTACAGGCGGCGCCCCAACCAGTTCTCGATGCGTCAGTATATATTTCCAAGACGAATGTTTTGTCTTGTCTTAGTAGATTGTAAGTTGACATTATGTTTCTTTCCCACCACTTTAAGTCGGGTAGGACAACATTTGAAAGGCTGATTTTTGCTTCAAAATTGTCATCATGATTTTGAAGGGCTAAATATTTTTGACGTTCGAGAGTTTTGGTGTATATCCAGCCATACCGAACTGCTGGGCAAGCCGCCGTTAACACGCCGATTAATTGTGACAATTCCCTAATGGAACATCTAGGAAGTTTAGAAAATTTCTTAATAAACTTCATTATTCCTTGTCGTTTTTCCTCAGGCAGGTTTAGTGTCATATCGATGGTATTAAACACAAAGCCTAAGAACCGACAGACCTGTCTCGGTTCTAGGTTGCTTTTTTCATAATTGATAACGAAACCTAAACATTTAAGTAAGTCTAGGGTTTTGTTGACGTTGTTGACGCATTCGTCATAAGAGTCACCGATGCATAAAATATCATCGAGATATATAACTGATCTATAACCTTCTTGACGGAGATGGTTAATGACTTCTCTCATCAATTTTGTAAATACCCAGGGAGCAACCGATAACCCATAAGGCATGGCTGTAAATTCAAAGAATCTTTGATTATATTCAAAACGCAGGTACTTATGATCCTCTTTTGCAATAGGGACTAAGAGGTAAGCTTCCTTTAGGTCGATATTTGCCATAAAGCCAGACTGAGGAACGAGTCTAGCTGCTGTCCTATGATCCTCCATTTTGAAGTGAGAAGTTGAAATAAATTTATTTAAAGTCTTAAGATTTAAGATAAATCTCTTTGTCCCATTTGCTTTAGGGGCCAGAAAAACGCTAGATATAAAATCGTTTTTTGACCTTTGACACGGAGAAATAGCACCGAGATCTAACAATTTTTCTATACATTGTAACATATCTGGTTGCTCACTAGTGGGCACAGAATTACGTGGCCTGAAAACCTGTCTGACTTTCTTACAAAACGGTATTTTATAACCTTTTGAGATCCAATTCAATATTTGAGAATTATCAGTAATTTGAAGCCAGCAATTATAAAAATATTGAATTCTCCCAGCGTGTACCTCTATTGTTGAGCTGTTGTGGCACGCTGCTTGTTCTGCGGCGGTGCCCTCGGTAGAGCCGAGTTTGCAGTCGGAGCTCGACCCCCTCTCGGAGCAGTGTTCCTTTGCCCGCCCCTCCCCCCCCTGTTCGACAGGAAGCGAGAAGGGCCCCTCCAGTTTCCCTGGGGACGTGAGCGACTTGTCGACGGCTGATATGATGTAGAAGGTGGCTTCGGATTCGGAGCAGGTTTCTTGATCTGTAATCCGTGCTTTTCGATTACCTTCGTAGCTTTAATTTTGTCAGAAAGCTTGTTACCGAAAAGCGTTTCGTCTCGTTCAATTTCTTGCATAATATTTAAGAAGGACTTGTCTAAACCCGGAGTCACAAACTTCTTTCTAGCCTCCGTTTCTATGAAGTGTAGATCACAAAGTAGTCTACAACTATCGCTGAGGTATTTAATGGCTTGGAGTCTGTCCTTGCCATCGTCCAGAAGGAGTTCCAGCCCCTTATTCAGGGCGGCTATTCCCTGGCCCAATTGCTGTTGTACGGCTTCTACTCTTTTATCTCGAGTGCGCGTACCCTCAGGGACGGCGGCAGAGATCTCAGGATTAAGTTTTGGTGCCTGTAGTAATGTGCAGTTTTCTGGCACAGGATACTCCTTGACCAGTTTCTCTTTCGCTTCTTTATTCATTCCCCTTGCGAAGAATGGGTAGCCACAGAAGTGATAACTTTTCATGAATCTTCGGGCCAAACTTAGGCGTCTCTTCCGTCACCTCGCCCAGTGCGGTAAGGATCTCAGGGTCCAATTCTGGAACTGGGATCGGTTCTTGGTCGCTATCATTTTTGGCGTCCTCATTTTTATCCACAGAGACCGGATCGGCGTCTCGAGGCTCTGGATCAGAGTTGTGCTGGTTCTTATTGTCTAAAATGAAACAATAAAGAACTTTATTGTGGGTAGTTATGAAAACCACGAAAGAGAAATACCGTAATTATTGGACTTTTACTTTCGGTTGAGCCAGACGGCTTAATGTAATGGTGCGTGAGATGATAAAATTGCCTTCGTGAGGATACTCGATCCACCTCCAGGCGGTATAAATTATGTTGGTGAAATTACGGAACACAATGGTTTGATCGTAATTTCGAACTACCTTCGTGTTAACCCACGGTTAACCTCCAGGCGAAAAAGTTACCTTCGTGATGACCCACGGTCAACCTCCAGGTTCAAAACGTTGAGCACAAACTTATTTCACTTGTATAAAAGTATATTAACTAACCTGAATTTTGATCAGTATCTTCTGATGATGAATAAATAATTCGGTTATATTTCCGCTGCTCCTGCTCCATTTTTCGTATCTTGCGTTGGTACATTTTAATTTTTTCTTCATTTTTTCTTTTCGGCATAGTGACGATGATGCACGAATTAATTTTTCACTTGTATTTACTTAGGCACGTGCGAACGCTGCCTCGCGTAAGTAAGGAATGAGGCGACCGACACCGAACAGCGGCAAGGCGAGTGAAAAAAAAAAAAAAACCGGATATCGATTTTAAAAATCGATTCTCTTAACGTGCGAATTCCTCGTGTAGGCTTAAGGCACTACCTTAGTAAATGTATCTGAAGAATGAAGTGACGAATTATAATAGCGTGATAAGTCCCGTTTGTGGTATTTGACTATGAGTGAGAATCCCGAAAGTTTAAAACGTTATGATAACTTAAGTTAACGAAGTTCGAAGTTCGAAGTTCGATTATTTGTTACTCAATCACGTCTAAACCGCTGGACAGATTTCAATGAATAGTCAAAATACCACGCACAGGACTTTTCACGCTAAACACACGACTAATATTTACCTCGACGTTTCAGCAACATTACAGTGCCGTGGTCACGAGTAGAGTCTACTCGGGTATTTTGACTATTCATTGAAAACTGTTCAGAGGTTTAGACGTGATTGAGTAAACAAACATCCAAATATCCTCAGAAACTTTCACATTTATAATATTAGTAGGATTATAGAATTGTAAAATTAAAAAGTTAAGACAAACTTAATTAATTAACAAATTCCAACATTGCACCCATACGTCTAATCAAAATTTCATTTCAAACTCCTGTCTTAATACAAGTATTACGAGTATATTGAATTCGAAGTACAGCCAAAAAGCGACAACGTAGATCGTATGCGTACAGAAATAGACGTTAAAATTGATCGAAACATGTTTACCGAGAAGAATGTTCGTTCCATTTCACGCTTCCTTCTTCATATGCTCGCTAAGAAATTGTAACGGCATAAGTTGAGGAGAACATGAATAAGGTTGCTAAAACTCGGGATTT
>NC_133487.1:4148750-4192002 GCF_025370935.1 Choristoneura fumiferana | reverse complement strand
AGTATTTTGTTTATTTTTAATGTATGCTCAGCTAGTTGTTTTAGGTCGTAAACTAGTTGTAGTTAAATTCTTTAACATGGCAAGGATCTTTTACACCTTTTTTTTGTCAGTTTTGTAGGTTCCTTTCCATCTAGCACTCTTGTAAATATATATCCAATCCGTTATTGAGAAGACATCTATTCTTCTTCCGCTTTCAATGCTGCTGTGCATTGAATCGGCTTCCATGTATGAATGCCAATGGCCAGACTCCAGAAATTTCTGTTCAATGACCTCTAGATGGTCTACTTCGTTAACAGCCATAGTAATATCTTTAACGTTGGTTCCGATTTTGACCACCGCAGATTTCGAGAAACAAGGAAGCAATACCATGTTCAAAGATAAGCTTGCTTATTACGTACGAAAACTAACCGAATACAAACAATTTGACCGTACTTTACCAACAATGCCTTTTGCTTTTGTTGGTCCAAGATACATGGCAAAAGGGAAGCGCCGAGATTGGTACAATTTTGATCCATTACTTGTCAAATTGTATTTCAAAGGACGTAACAAGTATAATCCTTGTTCTCCGATACCTGCGGTGGTCAAATCGGAACCAAAAACGTACAGCTATTTTACTATGGCTTTTAACAATAGACCATCTGGAGGTCATTGAACAGAAATTCTGGAGTCTGGCCATTCATACATGGAAGCCGATTCCATGCACACCAGCAGATGTCTTCTCAATAACGGATTGGATAATATTTACAAGAGTGCTAGATGGAGAGGAATCAACAAAACTGTCAAAAAAAGGTGTAAAAGTTCGTTGCCATGTTAAAGAATTTAACTACAACGAGTTTACGACCTAAAACGACTAGCTGAACATATATTAAAAAATAAAACAAAAGACTGTAATGGGAACAATACCCTGTGGCTAAAGATTAAAAAAATAAAATACGTCAAAGGCAGCTCAAAAATATACTTCAATTACGACGCATCGGAGGATTACCTCAACTTATTCACACGGGCTGCGCCAACATCTCGCAACATGGTGACACCTCAATCAGGCCCTCCATACAGCACAAGAAACCAACGCAACAAGTCAAATCCACCTCCGTAAACCACCACCGACTCCTGAAGCATTCTATACTCATCGTTTAGAAAAATTTATAAGAAACCCTTGGCGATTTCTGCAGCAAAGAAAGGGGTTTACTCGGTCTTTGCAATAAAAGTGTCATTCCCGAAGAGTATCATGGTTGGTTTCGCTCGCTTGATTGCGATAATGATGTTGTGGACCGAGTTCCAGATGTAGCAGCATCAGAATCCAGCAGCGATGAAGACGACTATTAACATTTTTTTTTAAATATTGGTTAAGGAATGTTTTTTGTATCATTTTTAATACAGTGATTAATTTCAGTTTTTTATTTATTCAAACACCAACAAAATTATTATTACGTGAATCCTATTCTTAGCAAAACTATTTTCTTTGATAAAAAAACACGGTAATCAGTAAATATTTCAGTGAAGCTAAGGAGCCTTTAACAAGAAGTTCCAAATTTTTTTACAGGTAAAACCGCTTATACTCGGTAGATTTTCAGTAAAGTCATGTAAACTCAGAAACTAATAAGTGTTTCCTGTTATTTGTGTTTGGAGGTAAATTATATCTTATGTAAAGCTAAATCAAATAGATACGCAGCCATAAATGCTTTCCTGTGGGATATACACAAACCAGTATTTTAACAGCCAATACCTATTATGTACGCGACTATTTATTTTTAATCTTGTTTTTATCGTCTATTTGATATAGTCTGGATCTTTTGCATGACTTGGTAATAAACGATATAAAATTATGCTTAGGGATTTTTAAATGCTGTGTAAATTTGTTCACGTTTTGATATAGAAAATAACAGTCAAACTTTCAAATGGCATTATCTCGAAACGTTTTTTTGCACTTAATAGGTATTTGCAGTAATAGGACGATACGTCCCACTGCTGGGCACTCGGAATGAGAGGGCTTGGGCCGTAGTTTCCACACGCGGCCCAGTGCGGATTGGGAACTTCACACCACCACCATTGAATTTCTTCGCAGGTTTGTCCAGGTTTCCTCACGATGTTTTCCTTCACCGTAAGCTCGTGGTAATTTCAAATGTAATTTCGCCCATGAATTCCGAAAAACTCAGAGGTGCGAGCCGGATTTGAACCCACGATTCCTCTGCTTGAGGCCGTAGGTCAAACCACTCGGCCACACGGCTCCAATAATGGTGTAGAATATCACTTTACGAATACGCACCTCTTACATCGTAGATGGATAGCGAACTATAAAATAATGCACTGAAAATAATAAGTATGTACCTAATATAGAAAATGTGATTTTTAATACAACAATAAAATATAATCTAACTATTTCAATTATGTTCTCTTTTTTAAACCAATTTGTATTCATATCCATATTACGTACATATCGTTCGACATGATTTTGACGTAAATTGCATCCGTCATCCGCCCACTAGATATAAGAAAGGCCATGTTTTGGACTGTTAAAAGCGCCTGTTATTTTGTATACATTAGTTTGCATCCAGCAATCGGCAGTTTAGCTCAAATTGTAAACACAGGCGACATTGTTTGTATAGCTTTTTTCATATATGCCCATTCTGTTTTGAGATTCGTTACGAGTATTTCAAAATAAAATTGTTTCCGTCCTTATTTAAACAAATTAGATTTTGTAGCGTTTTTACCGCTTTATTTATTACCCATAGATTATTAGTCTCGTCTATAACACGACTACGAAAGACTAAGACTAAGAAATAAAACTGACCAAGAGCGTGACGGACACGCCCGAAATAGGGTTCCGACGCGAAAAAATAAGTAATATCGATGGTGGAAGTCTCAATTGACGTAAGGGACAAATGCTACTTTCAGGAGAGCAAAAAGAAGTTTTGGTAATTTTCAAACCCTCACAGCATTGTTAATGTTTAACTTAGCAGGACGTTATAATTACGTAAAATCTTGAATTTTCTTGCTTTTCAACGTGAAACTATAGACATTTTCGTAAAAAGCTTAATAAGAAAATAGCTGTCCCTTACGCCCGTGACATACGGGTGTCATAGCCCCTTACACCCATAAACCGTAAATAAATAAATAATGTAGTAACCGATTTTTGGTCTTATAGGACATTTTATATTTTATTTGCTACATATTTGGACGTAAGTTCCTGTAGAAAAATTAAAAAAAATGGTGAATTAACTCAAAGAACCACTTTAATTATTTAAAATAACGCGCAAAAGCCATAATTTTGTACGTCCCCTTTAAAAATATGTAATTTGTAACATTTTCTTTAAATGGACATTATAAGTTGAAAGTTAAATAAAACTCAAATAAATTTTATAACGTTTTAAACTTTCGTGATTCTCACTCATAGTCAAAATACCACCAACGGGACTTATCACGCTAACACACACGAGTAATATTTACCTCGACGTTTCGGCAACTTTGCAGTGGTCGTGGTCACGAGTGGACTGAAGTGTGGGGTGTCAAGTCTGCCTAGCAGCGCGAGTCCTTCGAATTACCCGCACTTGATCACTAATAGTACCAGCACTCGTATCACGAACTACCCGCAATTGGTGATTTTTATTTGTCACCCCATCACACCGACTCACAACACTCATCCCGACGTCGACACTTATTAATAACAGGATTCCACGAAGATGAAAGCTTATATCCATCGTCCCGGTTGACATTTTTATGCTTTTTTATTTCAACTGCTTCACGTACCATTCTTGAGTAGAAATGACGTTCCGTGGACAGAATTTGGGATTGTGAAGCTCAATCCAGTGGTTTGGTCCTGATTCCAACAAATGCTCGGCTATGGCTGACTTGTTTGTTTATGGCTGAGAGGGTCAAGGAAGATATTGCAGCTGTTAAAAATCGCCAAATAAATAAGTTTTTTTCCCGGAAAATAGCATAGTTCCGGGGGGTAGCGATAAACGAACTGATGATGTTGTTGATGACGATGATGATGAAATGATTTTCACTACCACCACTGGCGTACTAACTCTGCTTGCTTGCATTATTGCTTACATGCTTGCTTGCTTGCATGTTTGATTGCATGCTTGCTTGCACTATTTCTTGCACATTTGGGAGTATTCTTGCTTGATTTGTTGTTTGCATGCATGCTTGCACTATTTATGCTTCCTCTAACACACTGATTGCAGCTGTGAGGGAGTGGGACGCCAGCCCGCTTCATGAGCGCTGGAGGAGATACCATAGACCTGTCATCGCGGGATCGGGGTAACCCGCGATGTTCATCTAACCCAGGCCGATAAAATTGCATGTTTGTTGATTTGATTGACAAAATTACATGCTCACTTGCAAGCCTGCTTAGGTGGTTGCTTACATGCTTGCTTGCTTGCTTGCTTGCTTGCATGCTTGCTTGCATGCTTTCTTGCACGCTTGCTTGCACTATTTCTTGCACATTTGGGAGTATGCTTGCTTGAGTTGTGGTTTCAATCACTACAAGTTCTAAAAACCATCTGTTTTGATGCCTCCTACGACCTAACATTAACAAGGTATTATAATGAACTAAAAGAAGCAAGCTAGGTATTTTAATTTAAGTTACACCCATAAAGTAACCTCAATTTTTAAAATGTCTGTTTGTTACTGTCCTTACGACCAACAATTTACTCTAGTTTTAGCTTTTGATGTCCCTTACGCCCATAAGAGTATTCCTTAATTTATAAGTTGCTGTTGTTTAATGCCCCTTACGACGTACCAATTACACCATTTTTTTAAATGTCTGTTTGCTACTGCCCCTTACGACCGATAATTTACTCTAGTTCTCGCTTTTAATACCCCTAACGCCCATAAAAGTATTTATTATTTATAAATTGCTGTTTTTTAATGTCCCTTACGACGTTCCGATTATACCATTTTTAACCCTCACCATACATAATTAATTATACAGGCCAATTATTATTATGTATGCATCATCATCTCGGCCTATATACGTCCCACTGCTGGGCACAGGCTTCCTTTATTAGAATCTGTCAGGACAGCTTAAAATAAACAAAGTAGCTAAAATAAATTTACCTCAACATCCTTGACTGAAATTCCATTACGGAAATGTTAGCTCGACGTCAAGCCATTAGGGATCCATCAACTTAATCTTCTTTTTTGTTTGCTTTTGGCATCTTATAAAAAATACGCGCGTTGACAAAAAACAAACGTAGGCAATCAAATACGTCATCGTGTTTGACGTGTCTGACACGACTGACCGCATGTGCAATGCGCAAACGCTCGGCGCGTGGAAGGTAGGTAGACGCGTTAGTATTTTGATGTTAGGTACAAGAAATAGGTACAGGCGGTAAGGTTACGCCCAACAACTTCTTGTTTTTTTATCTTATTCGTTATAAAATGTTGGGGTGTAAAGGGCAATGAAACAATAATTGACCCATACGCCCTTTTATTATATTTGTTGGGTTTTTTTTTAACGACATGAGCCGAGTCGTAAAGGACATATGAGACTGCCACAGCCCTTAAGACCCAAATATTAAAAAATAATACATTTACGCCATTTTTCAGCTCAAATATTTTATATCATGTCCCTTAAGCTATTTTATTTTAAATAATAAATGTTGATAACAGCAAAAGTAAGGGGCGTATCGTAACTTGAATACTACCAATCGACAGAGAAAAAAAAACTCTAATTTTTTATGTTTAAAAGTGATTTTCGGTATTTTGTCCCTTACGCCAATTGAGACTTCCACCATCGATATTTTTCTAAGGATTTCGTATTTTATACGGAAAATCTTCTAAGTTTAGGTATATTTTATACCTAAGGCTGCTATTTACTCTTAAACTACTAATACTTTTCAAGCAAACTTAGCCGTTAAAGTTTTCCTTGAAAGTTTGATATACTTACTACCATACTGAATTTTTTCAAAATTTTCCACCTACCTGTTTAGATTTTAGAGGGGGGGGGGACGCTCGATTTTAATGAAAATTTGCACTTTATAGTTGAATATTTTTGTTTTTTTCTAATTTAGTCACTTAAGCAACGACACTAGCGACATCTGTGTTGTAGCCCTCATCGAGAACCTTTCAACACTCCATTGGAACTAATCGCTCACCCGGACAAGAGATGTATTAAGCAATCAAATTAAGATTGGTTTTTGGAGTCTTTTTGTATTTTTTATTTCCACTCCAATTTTTTGTTACTTTTACGGTCATCACGTAAAAATGATTCGTACTACGACGTATAATTCCGATGTGGACTCCCAAAAACCAATCTTAAATGAAATGACGTTGAATTTTAATAACTTAACTCTGTCTTTTAATTAATCATATCAAAGCAATCAATACAATAGGATGTACACAGGTTAGTCTTAATGTTTTTACTTAACTGCAAGTGTTGTTCTAAGACACATCAAACCCATTTATCTCCCACTCTTTGGGTTACTTTTCGCTCCACGCCACTATTTAAAAAATATATATCTTGGAGGTATCAACTAATGGTTCCACTCCTCCCTTCCGAAATTGTTTTACACTTAAGAAGATACAGTATTATATTATTTATACTACCAGTTTTTGCTACATGTTTTTTGAATTGAGAACTTCCTCCTTTTTTGAAGTCGGTTGAAAAGTAGCCTTGGTCACTCTCTGGCCCATAAACTATCTCTATGCCAAAAATAACGTCAATCCGTCGCTCTGTTTCGACGTGAAAGACGGGCATACACACCATTTTCGCATTTATAATATTGGTATGGATTTATACTAATACACTATACAATAATAATATATTACCTACTGTTAGCTAGCTACTGTCGCATCAGCAAGTATACTTGCTACTTAACTACACAAAGCGCGCCCCAGTCAGCCATCAAACTGAAAGTTGCCGATCGTGACTAGAGTATTGGGGCCAGGTAGAGGCACACACAGAGCACACCCTACCCTTTTATTATCAACTGCCGGACCAATTTTTACAAGCAATTGCTGGGTCGACGTTTAAAGAGCGGTTTCTTTTACACCGTTACTTTATACTAAACAAATAAAGAAATTATTTGGTTAAAGACATTTATTTACTCAAAATAAATGTTACATTTCACTTAATGAGTACCTACCTAGTTTATAAAAAAAAAGTAAATAAGTAAGTATCTAGTGTATAAAAGCAATGATTATTCGTGAGCGCTCACACTCATGACTGGTGCGTGATATTTTCATGTTTGTGTGAAGTGTATTCAAATAGGTAACACACAAATACTTTCATTCACTCATCCAATCCATTCGTACCAGCAGCGCTCGTGAATCGACCTGTAGCTACGTAACGAAACTAAATCCCTTAAATGTAACTGTTTTTCGTGTTTAAATCTAATTTAAAACCGTTCGCGACATTAGAATACAAATATTCCTAATTTATTAAATCAGGTGTTACTTTGCGGAGGTCCATATCAATGAACTATAAGACGACTAAGGACGGTTAAAAAATGTATTAATAATTTGTGGGTAGTTTTGTTTTGTTTCATAAAATATATGGGGGTAATTGGGGAGTTACAGTGACCGTAGTAGTGTGGTGGTGGTGATGGATAGGTTTGTGTGATTTGTGTGTGTTCTTACAGTGTGGAGGTGGAGGAACTGCATGAACACGCATATTTTGCATAAGCTTAGCTATCGTAAGGTCGCGGGTGAGCAAGGAAATTCTTTTAGTTCACAAATATTCCTTATTGAGCACCACAAATCAATACTTACAATAATTACATAAAATTTATTTACATTTAATAAAGGACATTACGCTACTGTGTGTGTAATAGGAGGCCGTGTTACTGGAAAAAAAGGAAATTGCCTTCGGTGAGTGGTTTCATTCGAATATTTTGTGAGAAATTCCAAATGGCTTTTAGATTTTTTTGGAAAAGCATTCGTACTCGGAATATGGCACCGAAAAGGGTCCATTTTAAATATTAATAGAATAAATCCTAACACGATTTATTAATATTCAATGACTTGGGGGTATATTGTATACAGTGTACATACAGGGTAAGATCTTTTTGTAAAACTCTAGATCTACTTGTTATATGATTGAAATGTGACTTAAATAATAAAAACACATGAATGGAGTCATACAATACCACCAATAGGGCTCTTACACATAACCACGGTACGATTTGATGTCGTGTTACGTACGACACTGTATCGTTTCACGATGCGACATCGTCTAATGGAAATTTACGAACGATTGCACTGTGATTTTCCACGACACGAAGTCGCATTGTGTAACATTAGCAATTGTTTCAAGATGCGACATCGTGTCATGGAAATTTACGAAAGATTGCACTGAGATTTTCCACGACACGAAGTCGGATTGTATGTATGTATGTAAACTCTTTATTGCACATAAAAATAAAAATACAAATACACAGAGAGGATAACAGAGGCGAGCTTATCCCTAAAAAGGGATCGCTTCCAGCTAACCTAGTTAGGAGAAAACATTTGGTTATATAGAGGATAAGCAGACAGTGAAAATTACGTGCGGTAAAGAGACAAATCAGAAATACTCAAAAGAGAGAAAATAAATACAACATTATTGACATTAAAACTAACATAAAACAAAAGAAATATTACAAACCATTAAAAAAGCGAAACAGTCTCATCCCAGTGTCCAGCCATAATTTCTTTAAACTAAGTACATTACATTATTATTTCTTTAAATTACATTAGCTTGTTTCCCGATGCGACATTGTGTCGTGGAAATTTAAAAAAAGATTGCACTTGCATTGCATTGATTGAAGATTGCACTTGACGACGCGCGCGTTTTTTTATGGAATAGGGACAAACGAGCAATCGGATCGGAAACGGAAACGGATGATGATTTTGGCGCACCGCCTCTTTCTCAAGCGATACTTTGAAGAGGGACGGCACGCTAAAACCGCGCGGTTAGCCACATAGTGCGTACGTAGCCAGAGAGATAATTCTCTCTTCTCTCCTTCTTCTTTTTCAGGCTTTATCTATCCACTGCTGGATGTAACCCTCTCCTAATCTCCTCCACTCCGTCCTATTCTCCATCTTCCTAAGTCAGTACGGTCCGGCGTGACTCTTTATGTCATCAGACCATCTCATCTGGGGTCTGCCTACACTTCTTCTTGTGGTCCGTGGTCTTGTGTGTGGTGTGGACTCTATGGACGGAGAGATAATTATTAAGTAACTAACTTCATTTACTTTTAAAAGTGAGAGCAATTAAAAAAAACTCGCAACGAGGGCTCCGTATTTATCAACACATTGCGAAACTTTACTGTTTCTTTAAACAACATCACGCCTTAAGATTTTTCTGTAATTCTACGTAGGTATGTACTTACCTACAAAAACTTTGTCAACATCCAATTATAATCAACTCATTCAATTCAGTACCTAGTTTCGGATTCATTTGACTGTCACAAACGGACAGACAGACATGCGCCTGACCCTATAAGGTGTTTTTTTAAGGCAGGGAACCTTAAAGGAGTTAAAAGTAAGACCAATTTTGGCCTTTAGATTGATTAAATAATTCAAGTCAATATACGACTATATATTCAAAGTGTAAACGTTCGAGTCTTAGTGACGAGTCAGCTAGAACCAACGCAATTACAGGGTGATTGTACGCTGAAGGCGACTATTGCTAGCTACATGAACTGGAAGACTGAATTAACTCAAGAACTTACTTAACAGTCAGTATGGCGTTAACGATATTACCTTTTCTAGACAAGAACTATAAACAGTTACTTTGCTCACTCGCGACATTATGATGTCATCCCAGCCTATTTACGTCCCATTGCCGGGCACAGGTCTCCTTTCAGAATGAGAGGGCTTGGGCCGTAGTTCCCACGCGGGCCCAGTGCGGATTGGGACTTCACACATACCATTGAATTACTTTACAGGTGTATGCAGGTTTCCTCACGATGTTTTTCTTCACCGTAAAGCTCGTGGTAAATTTCAAATGTAATTTCGAACATAAATTTCGAAAAACTCAGAGGTGCGGGCCGGGGTTTGAACCCACGAACCTCTGCTTGAGAGGCGATAGGTCCAACCACTAGGCCACCACGGCCTATTATATATAGGTATACTATTTATTATATTTTTGACGACCAAATGGCCTAGTGGTTAGAGAACCAGACTACGAAGCTTGAGGCCCCGGGTTCGATTCCCGTGTCGGGGCAGATATTTGTATGAAAAATACGAATGTTTGTTCTCGGGTCTTGGGTGTTTAATTTGTATTTAAGTATGTATCTAAGTATGTATCTATATCTATATAATTATATTTATCCGTTGCTTAGTACCCATAACACAAGCTTTGCTAAGCTTACTTTGGGACTAGGTCAATTGGTGTGAATTGTTCCGTGATATTTATGTATTTATATTATATTTACTTTTATACTCGCGACCTTATAATAGCTAAATCTATTCAACAAATGTGTGTTCATCCACCCCCACGCTGTAAGAACACACACAAATCACAAAAACCCATCTATCATCACCACCACACTACACTGACGAGTTCCGAACTCAACTAGAGCTCATCTTCAGAGTAACACACCCGTACACCATCCTACCAGATGTCAGACGATCATCGATGATACGAGTAGATAATGTTATATATCTGCTCTAGTTAGAAGAGCAAAGAAATAGACGTATAAATACATACGCTCGAAAAACATAACTCTCTTTCAGGCAGTTGGTAAAACATACACTGAATTGCTACAAAGAATTAGTGCTTTCGATGTCCACGTCCAATAAACGATGGCCCGATGTATAGGACAATGACAACATAACTATGTTCGTATAGGAGTGAAATGTGTGGCAAAGCAATAGGCTAAGAGCTTGTGGAGTAATTTCAAGCTGAATTAGTACCTTGTCATTGTATGCCTTCTCACAAATATAAGAGTATTTTATGCAACTATATCGTAATAGGGGTCCTTAAAACACAACTGTGTACGCCTCGTTTCATAATAGGGTCACATGAGTGTTTTAAGGCCTAATTATCTATATCCATACATTAAATCCTCTATCATGTGTTCAAGAACCATTGAGAATGACCTGCATTAACGAGAACTAGGTAGGTATGTCTGCCCCAACCCCCCCCCCCGGTGCTGTAATGATGTATGAAATCTCATTACGACACAGATTTCTGTATCGTAATGGCCATTACGATACAGCCGTGTTCATAATAGACTCCAATGTCGTAATGCTGATCATTACCTATGGTTTTTTCAAAGTCAAAGTCAAAGTATTTTATTTGTTAAACATAGGTATGTATAACTGTATACAGTGGTAAAAGAAAATATTATCGTCTCACCATGTTTTGCCAATTGGCGTATTAAAAGAACAATATATCAGATAAACTTTACAAGAAAAAAAAACATTATTAAATTGAAATTAGAATAATTGTAACTATAATGAGTCATAAGAACCTAAAAAATTATGAAAAATACTTAAATTGAATAACAAATTTTAATTAATCAAACAGGATTAAATTATATCTTAATTTATTAATAAGTCACTCATTAAAAGAAAATGTCATTATACTATTTTACATGTCGTAGGCTGACATGATGATTGTAAGGACTATATTGAGGACCTTGACTTGGGCTTCTACATACGTCCAAAAGACATTCATCATGATCAGTGGGAAAACGTCCACTGGTGAACAAAGCCCTTCCCCTTAGAACGTCACAATAAACGACAACTCGCCATCTGCTTCGCTGGTTGCCCAAAACACGACATTGTCAGTCCATCTAGCGGGAGGCCTGCCAACGCTTCGTCTTCCGGTCCGTGGTCGCCACTCGAGGACTTTTCTTCACCAAGGGTTGTCTGTTCTTCGAGCGATGTGGCCCGCCCACTGCCACATCAACTTGCATATTCTTGGCTATGTCAGTGACTTAAGTTCTTCGGCGAATTTTTGTATTTCAGATTGCGTAGCGCTTAAATATTAGTATTTTAAATATAGAGTTTCAAACGATGACTCGTACTCTTCAACTACTATACATCAAGGCTGCCTGTTAACAAGCCATTATGTATTCACGATAGTGCTACAAAACACGCTTAGGGCCATTGCACTACGAGGTATTACATTGCATCACTCGAATACATCACTAGGGATTCAAAAGTCCGCAATAAATGATTTGTATTTGTATTTGAATAAGGAGAGTTGTGCTTCGTGTGGTGAGAGTTGCTGGCAACCGGTGGATGCAAGTGGCGAGTTGTCGTTCATTATGTGGTTTTGGCTCCGGAACCCTAAAAAAGATTACTACACGTAAACCAAGAAAAAAGATACAGAAAGTGTGCCATATTGCTTGTGTTTTTTTCTAATAGCAGCTCGTTTTTGTGCGCTGTCGCAGTTCTAACCTAACCTAACCTAACCTACTTTGCTGGTAACGAACTAACTAAAGAAAGAAATGGAAAATGTTCGTGACGTAATAAAGATCAAATTTCTTGTTTCAAACGGATGTTCGGCGTTCAACCTCCAGTGTTGTATATGAGCTCCTTGGTCACGACGTGCATCTAGATGGCCATGCCGAAAAGTGAAAAAAAAAGTGTCGTAAACGTAACTTAATTATCTTCGACTCCGTGGCTAATCGAAAATTAAAAAAAAAAAAACTTTCCACCCTAGAGATGAAAACGCAAATTTCCACCCGGCTATCTACCCATGAAAATTAAACTTTCCGAACAGGAGAGATGAAAAGGAAATTAAATAGCAACAAAAATTGTTCTCTTACTATGTAGGTACCTTTTATTTTTCATGCATTGCTATATAAGTATATAATCATAAATTCATATATAACATAAAAATTGAAAAAAATAAGTTTCCATTATATTTTTTACCGGCTCGGATGGCTATATGAACGCCTCGGGTAAAATGGCTCGTTTTAATTTCTTGTTGTACATTGTAAAATCTATCATTTAATTTATGATTAGATTTGATGAAGTTAATTATGCCATTTTTTATTGAAACGGTTTAACTTTTTATTACTTCTTGGAGCGCCTTCGCTTTTGCAAAGCGTCTATCTCGCGACCAGTTAAAAACAGGAGCGTTGAAAAGCGAACTTTCAATTGTTTAAACGAATTCAATCAATGTGCGAAATTCGGCCCGTAACAAGTGAAAAGTCAATATTGTCTCTAATCAGTCAAAAAGTTCCCTTGGCACGTGCCACAAACAAGTTGTCATTTTAACATGCAGTTGGGGTGTTGACTTCTAGTGACCGCTTCGTTGTTTCAGTTTGTTTCTATTTAAAGGGCTTTTTGGGGTTCCAATTAGGGAGAAGGCGAGTTTCAGCTAGCTCATTTAAATCTCTATCTTTATCTTGCTAACATTATAAATACGGAATACGCTTAAACCGGTGAGCCGATTTATATAAAATTTTGAGAAAAAGTTTGAGCCCCTGCAAAAACACATGGGATAGTTTTTATCCAGGAAAATTGTCCAGCTGCATTAAAGAAAAACTTGGGAGACGAATTTGCGAGCAAAAGCTTCAACTAATATATTTCAAGTATTTTATTTAATATTAAAATCTCTATGTAAATTGTAAGTTTAAGAAGAATGACTTATATTTGGTTTAGATATACTTAATAAATATAAATAAATAAATATCACGGCAAGCAAAGCTTGTGTTATGGGTACTAAGCAACGGATAAATATAATTATATATAGATAGATACATACTTAAATACATATTAAACACCCAAGACCCGAGAACAAACATTCGTATTTTTCATACAAATATCTGCCCCGACACGGGAATTGAACCCGGGACCTCAAGCTTCGTAGTCAGGTTCTCTAACCACTAGCCCATCTGGTCTTTTTTTTTAATAATTAAATATACTTGCGTAGGTATGGTAAGTGATATCGTTGGTGTTTGTTTGTTCGCAGATGTCCTTAGATTTTCTGAACACAAAGGAAACGGCGGTTGAAATGATTCAGAGCTCCATTTATTGCTTCTAGATTATTTCAAATGCTTGCCTCTAAAACATGTTAGTACTTGACTAAACATTATTCCAAAGAAAGATATCACAAAGTTGTCTGAAACAAACTGCCGAAAAAACCGACCCCGAATGTAAACAGGAATGACAAACATTTTAAAAAGCGGCAAAAACCAGGCCCTAAAACGTCAGGGTATTATAAAAGTTTTATTTCTTCGTAATTCCGAGGAGCGACGAAAGCTCATACTGGTCACGGTTAATACTGGGAAAACAGTAACGATGATACATACACCTTTACAGTTGTTTAAAAGGTATTCACCAGAAAGTATCAATTACCTATTTGGAAATTTTTTTTTTTGTAATTGCCATTTTGTTCGTGGAGGTGACGATAAAATATTCCATACCCTTGTAATCGACGAAAGAAAAAAACATTCAAATCTGAATGTAAAGTATTTGCAAAAACATTTTCTCTTTGCTAGAGTGTTAGGGACAGAAGTCTCAATATGAGAAGAAACTACGGTTTGATTTAAAGCACCGTTTATTAAAATTACAGTAACGTGCAAAAGGAATTTAAAATAGAATTGAAAATGAAAACAATAGCAACATTTCTTTTAATTAAAAACAGGTTTTTTTTTTAAATAATGTTGTTAATATCTTCCGAACTAAAAATAGCACGGTTATACTCACGATTTTAAGTCAGAAAACGGTCCGACTAGTGAACTTTTCGGAAGATCTTTATCTAAGTGAGTGCAACCGCGTACTGCTTTACGCCGTTCACATTACAATTTGCTTTGCTCAATTATTTAGTTGCGGAGTAGCAAATTAATGCTACAGCATATATGCCATAGATATGTGCAAAATGTCGTTTAAATAAATAAATATCATGGCATTTGACACCAATTGACCTAGTCCCAAATAAGCAAATCTTGTACTATGAATACTAGGCAAGGGATAAACATACTTATAAAGATAAATTAATATTAATCATCCAAGACCCGAGCACAAAGATTCATACAAATATCTGCCCCGGCCTGGAATCGAACCCAGGACCTAGCTTCTCTAACCACTTCGCCATCCCATCGTCAATCGATTATTTCAGAATATAAATGAATTTCGAAACACTGTTCAATATCTGTGTACTGTACTTCTGTACAGCAAACCGACACTTTTTTATGATAATGGAATGGTTGCATACCTTACCTTCATACATTTAGCGGAGTGCAAATTATATTACATTTTTAAAGGGAGCATAAACTTTGATATTGCAAATGTTTTTCGTAGTAAAGTGGAGTAAAAGTTACATCGGGTAAGGTTCCTGACTTAATACTAAAATGCTCTTGTACAGTCGGCGGCGGTGCCCTAACATAACATACACAACCTAACATAAGTATTCTCTGGGTGCGCGGTTGGTTCCGAAAGAGTGTGACGTCTGTCGACGCAACATAGATGTCGCTAGTGCTGCTGCTTAAGTTGCGTTTTTGCGTCGGGGATAATTAAACGGTTCAACTCACGAATATAAGACCGACATACTACGAACTGAAAAAAATCGAACTTTTTATATTGCCGTCCCGCTGACACTTATATAATTTAATAAGAGAAAGAGAGGGACGGTACGATACAAATTTCGATTTTCTAATTTCATAGTAACCACCCCAGAACCGGTGCGACTAGTTTCGATCTTTTCGAAACATCTTTTTTAAAGGCTTCACGACGGATGCGAAGCAAACAAATTACAAACAAATGTTACAAATTTATTTTAGTTAGCGAGCGTTTAAATTAACTACGCGAGTGGGTTTGAACTTGGTCGATTTTTACATAGCGTTGGTATACTCAACCGCATAAACTCGCAAGCCACGCCAGAAAACTTTTTATCAAAACGGGGGGTGATTCCGCTCGGATGTCTGGCCTAATGAATTTCTGAAGTGAGCCCAATCAAACTTTCCTCGTTTGCTGTGATGTATTCCGTCAGGCTTAGATCATGTGCGGTACCAGTTGGTGTGATAGATTGTCTTACAGGGCACTTTTTTGCAAAGAAATGTGTCTGATTTAGAATTTGATAAATGGATTACATGTACTAAAAGAATTTCTCAAAAAAAATAACTAGAAGAAGAACACAACCGTACATCATGCTACCATGCTACCAGATGTTAGACTAACATTTGGTAGCATGGTGTACGGTTGTGTTGCTCTGAAGATGAGATCTGGTTGAGTTCGAAACGCGTCAGTGTAGTGTGGTGTTCTTACAGTGTGGAGGTGGAGGAACTGCATGAACACGCATATTTTGCATAAACTTAGCTATCATAAAGTCGCGGGTGAGCAAAGAAATTATTTTACTTCATTGATATGAACCTCCGCAAAGTAACGCCTGATTCAATAATTTTTTTGATTACATTGGCTAACATGCAAGTGGTAGGACCTTGACAGTGCAAGATCCGACCGGATTGCTGCCACCATCTTGCTCGCTAATCCTGCCGTGAAGCAGCAGTGCTTGCACTGTTGTGTTTCGGCGTGGAGAGTAAGACAGCCGGTGAAATTACTGGCACTTGAGGTATCCCATCTTAGGCCTGTAGATTGGCAACGCATCTGCAATACCCCTGGTGTTGCAGATGTTTATGGGTGGTGGTGATCTCTTGCCATCCAGTCAAAAAAAAAACATTATCGTGTTTTAAGTTTTTATAATTTTTACATAGAATTATTACTAAGTACTTATAACCTCGAAAATTAATCGACGTTTCAGCCACATTCCAGAGGCCGTAGTCACAAGCGAGTGGTCTAGTCGTGACTGAAACTATCTAAACTATGTTTCTACTTAACTATTTAATCTATCTACTTAAGTACTATGCTTATCCGTTGCCCAGTACAGTCAGCATCAAAAGTAGCTGCACACTTTCGTTTTTGTTGTTTTACAGCCACGTATTAAACGCCATGTAATCTATATATATAAAAGGCAAAAGTGATTGACTGATGTATCAACGCACAGCCAAAACCGCTGGTTCTAGGGATTCCAAATTTAGCACGTAGGTTCCTTTTAAGGTCTAGGGGTGCACTAAGAAAGGATTTATCAAAATTCACCCTCTAAGGGGGTGAAATGGGGGTCCAAGTTAGTATGGGGAAACGAGATTAGTTAGACTATTTTATTCGAAACTTCACAGGAGTATTCTTAACAACAAATAAGTAAACACATGTTTCAGGTTTTTTGAGAATTCAACCCCTGAAAGGGGGTTATGTGGTGACAAAGTCAATCGAAAAGCAATCGTTGATATTTCAACGCACAGCCCAAACCACTGGACCTAGAGACTTGAAATTTTGCACATAGATACCTTATACAATGTAGGCATCCACTAAGGAAGGATTTTTGGAAATTCCCAAACGATAAGGAAAAAACGGGATTTATATATTCAGTTTAACTGAATTCTATGAACTATAATAACTAGACTCTTCAAATTTGGCATAGAAGTAGGTGATTATAATAGTAAAAAAGTTTTAAGGAATTTGGGAAATTCCCACGGGATAAGGAAAAAAAACGGGATTTATATTCAGTTTAACGGGATCGATTTTTCATTTTACTGGTCCTAGAAAACTAATATTTTGCATATACTTAGGTTCCTTGAGGAGTGTAGGGGAACACTACAAAAGGATTTCCCGAAGTTCTGACGGGAACGGGAAAAATGGGATTTTTCGTTTTACTGGTCGCAGAAGGCTGCAATTTGGCATGTAAGTTGCTTGAGAAGTGAAGAAAACCATTAAGAAATAATTTCCCGAAATTCCCACGGGAAAGGAAAAAAACAGGATCTTTCATTTTAATGGTCCTAGAAAGCTGAAATTCGGCATGTAGGTTGCTTGGGGATTGTAGAAGAGCGTTAAGAGAGGACTTTCCAAAATTCCAACGGGAACGGGAAAATACGGGATATTTTCGTTTTACTGATCGCAGAAAACTCAAATTTGGCATTTAGGTTCCTTGGGGAGGAGTGTAGGGGAGCACTACAAAAGGATTTCCCGAAATTCTGACGTTAACGGGAAAAAACAGGATTTATCGTTAGTATTATTGCAATTTTACATTAAACAGCATTAGTATTATTGTGGAACGATTAAGAGATAATTTGCCGAAATTCTCACGGGAAAGGGAAAAAATGGGACTTTTCGTTTTACTGGTAGAAAGCTGAAATTCGGCAATGTAGAGGAGCACTGAGAGAGGACTGTCCAAAATTCACACAAGAACAGGGAAAAACTGGATTTTTCTTTTTACTGGTCGTAGATAGCTGAAACTTGGCAAGTGTGTTCCTTGGGGAGTGTAGGGGAGCATTAACAGAGTATTTTCCGTTTTTTTAATGGGAACGGAAAAAACAGGATTTTGCGTTTTACTGGTTGTAGAAAGCTAAAATTACGTACGCTGCAAAAAGCTCTTTAACCGACTTCAAAAAAATGAGGAGGTTATGCATTCCGCTATATATATTTATTTATGTTAGTTCACCGATTTCTCGCTCAATTGTGGACCGATTTTTTAAATATTTTTTTATTCGAAATAATATCTACTCCTGAGGTAGTCCCATTGTCACCAAATCAGAATCTGATGACGGAATCTCAGGGAAATCGAGGGCAACCCTCAAATTTTGTAGGCACGCATTACGTTTTTTATATAATTATCTCGAGTTATTTAAGTATTTGCGTCTGACAGACATCATCTCATGTTGATGAGCTGATGATGGAAGGTTAAACTCCTTAAGGGTTAGGAGTTAGAGGAAGTTTATTTAAACATCATATGCACGTATAGGTAGACCTTTAGTTGTATTCATTCTGGTTATTCAGGTGAGCTGATGATGGAAGGTATAACTCCTTAACGGTTAAGAGGACACATTAAGTACCTACGCCAAACCAATCAATTCATTACGGAACAAAATTTATCCATACCTGTAAAACAGTATACTGTGACAGGACAGGCTGACAGACCTAAATTTGGCACAAATGTAGATAAAGTATCATAGGAGTGCACTAAGTAAGGATTTTTCGAAATTCCCATGGGAAAATGAAATATTTAAATTTGTCTGCTTCTTGGTTGTTTGGGGAATCTTTGGAAAAACTGAGCGGATTTAAAAAAAACTATCAGTAAAAGCTTTTTAAAAATCGATACCCGAAATAATAGAAGCCTGTTTCAATTCAATCGCGGACAGAGATTTTCTCTTGAATTCACTTATTCCTATCCTGCGGGAACAATCCTATGCCGCGTAGGTACGAAGTCGCGGGCAAAAGAAGCAAGTGGGTTTTCTAGAATTACAACCCCTGACCTAAAGATGTGAAACAGGGGTTCAAAGTTTAATGAATTATGATCATCTAGGTTGACATTAAATTCTAAAATTTGCAAATATAATCCTCCGAAAAATCAATTAAAATACGAAAATAAAGATCATAGAAAGTAAATGATCTGTGTTACCCCATATTTAACGCGAGCGAAGCCGCGGGCAACAGCTAGTATTGCCAATATTTCGATGTGACAGAGTAAAAAAATGACAACTGGTTTTGATGCCGACTATACCCATAACACTTGCGTTCTTTGGGATCGGGACTAGGTAAATTGGTATTAATTATCTCGTAATATTTTTTTTCTAAGCTGTTGCCCGCGACTCCGTCCGCGTAGTACTCGTTTATAACTATCCCGCGGGAAGTATGTAATTTTTCGGATAAGAACTATCCTTTGTCCTCCCCGGGACTCAAACTATCTGTATACCGAATTTCATTGAAATCTTATGTCTTAAACTTACGTGATTTCCACTCATAGTCAAAATACCACGCACAGGACTTATCACGCTAACACACACGAGTAATATTTACCTCGACGTTTCGGCAACATTACAGTAGCCGTGGTCACGAGTAGACTGAAGTGTGTTTAGTGTTGTGTGTCGGTGTGATAGGGTGACTAATAAAAGTGACCAAGTGCGGGTAGTTCGTGATACGAGTGCCGGCACTATTAGTGATCAAGTGCGGGTAGTTCGAAGAACTCGCGCTGCTAGGCAGACTTGACACCCCACACTTCAGTCTACTCGTGACCACGGCAACTGTAACGTTGCCGAAACGTCGAGGTAAATATTACTTGTGTAATAATAGTGTGATAAGTCCCGTTTGTGGTATTTTGACTATGAGTGAGAATCACGAAAGTTTAAAACGTTATGATAACTTAAGTTAACGAAGTTCGAAGTTCGAAGTTAGATTATTTGTTACTCAATCACGTCTAAACCGCTGGACAGATATCAATGAATAGTCAAGATACCACGCACAGGACTTTTCACGCTAACACACACGACTAATATTTACCTCGACGTTTCAGCAACATTACAGTGGCCGTGGTCACGAGTAGTCTACTCGTGGTATTTTGACTATTCATTGAAAACTGTTCAGAGGTTTAGACGTGATGAGTAACAGACACCCAAATATCCTTCAGAAACTTTCACATTTATAATATTAGTAGGATTATTAGAATTGTAAAATTAAAAAGTTAAGACAAACTTAATTAATTAAACAAATTCCAACATTGCACTCATACGTCTAATCAAAATTTCATTTCAAACTCCTGTCTTTAATACAAAGTATTACGAGTATATTGAATTCGAAGTTCAGCCAAAAAGCGACAACGTAGATCGTATGCGTACAGAAATAGACGTTAAAATTGATCGAAACATGTTTACCGAGAAGAATGTTCGTTCCATTTCACGCTTCCTTCTTCATATGTTCGCTAAGAATTTGTAACGGCATAAGTTGAGGGAGAACATGAATAAGGTTGCTAAAACTCGGGATTTAACGGAATGTTTCTTAATTTCAAAGAGTGCTACGAATGTCTAAAAGTGTTTTAAAAAGATGTGATGACTGATGATGTAGATCGAGTTCGTTATCTTTAGCTTTTTCCTGCAGCTTCGCTCTTGTAGAAGAATAAATAAAGATAGTTCCCGTTTCGAGAAATACGTATGCCAAATTTCAAGTTAGTTCCATTTTAAGTATTTTATCTAATATAGTTGAAATAGACAGATAAACAAACGATAAAAAGGTTCCGTTGAGCACTTTTTGGAACGGACCCTAAAAATGTCTAAAAAACAGACAACTATAACAATAGCGTTTAAAGTAGTCGATATAATAATTCTCGTAATAATTACTCACTCAAAGATTAAAACGTAACCGCATTATTTAAGTAATGCAAGAGGCACTGGTCTCTAAACTTACATACCGCCATTCTTCATACACCTCATCTGATTATAGTCTGGCGACTGATTTCAGATAAAAACAAAAACAAAAAAAAAGTGCGTAAGTCTGTTTCACGCAGAACAACCGATCCGGATTTATAGATAAGTAGATAAAACGTTTATTTGTTACTGCAAACACACAATCAAAATTACAGAAATTAAAAAATAACAGTCCTAACTTAAAAGTAAAAAATATATATATTGTTTGTGGGCCATGGCTCAGTGTAGGTAAGTATGTACAGTCAGATTCAAAAGTAGCTGCACACTTTCGTACTTTGTCGTTTTACAGCCACGTACTTAACGCCATGCAAGATTGAACGCGACAGAGTAAAAAAGTGATCCGCCACTTTTGATGCTGACTGTACCTACTAAATTCTAGCAAAATCTGTCGATTCATTTTAGCGTGAGAAAAGTAACAAACACATCCAGAACATTATAAACACGCACGCCAAACCTTGCATACGCAATTAGTGATATTAACAGGATATTAGTTAAGAGTTAAAGTCAAAAAATTCTATTTGAAACTCATCTGGTGCAGCGTGCTATTAAACTAATCCACGTTATTAAACAATCTCATCGCGCGCGAGATTGCACATGGGGTTTAAGTGTTACGGATATTGCTTCGCAACTATGCCATGCAGCTGGGGTGCGCTGAAAACTGAGATTTCGAAATCATCACGACTTGAATCAACAGGCTATTAACTAGATTAGCTTCTAGGTAGGTACAAGTAATAATAATAAAAATTATATTGCACTAGCTGTGTTGCCCGCGACGCTGTCTGCGCAGAATTCGTTTATCGCTATCCCGCGGGAATTATGCGATTTTCCGGGATTCAAAACTATCTGTATACCGAATTTCATTTCAATCGGTTCAGCGGTTTAGACGAGAAGTGGTAACAAACAAACAGACAATAATATTAGTGGGATTGTGAAACTGCAATGAGAAACCGATTTACTAAAGCGAACTTATTCAAAAAGTTAACATTTATACAAAAATTGTCCTTTATCCAGTTAGCAGTTGAAATTAACCTATTGGTAAAATTTCCATAGTTTTTTGGCGTCTTTTGTCTGTATAATATTGACAGGGCAAAACCAAATAAAAATTGCAACATCGGCAACCCTGTCCTTGTTTCAAAGACAGGCATTCAACATTTTGCCCTGAGCTAATTAAGGGCAACTTCATTCTGTTTGATGACATGCTATATTTACTAATTAGGGGAGTATGTTGTGTTCAGTTCGCTTAGCATTCCAAGAGTTTGCTACGCTGAGGGCTCCCCAGTCTTTTCAACTTGAATTTGAGTTAATTTTATGAGTGGTATGAAAAAGTTGAGGTTGCGTAGGTAGTTTAATTAATTTTAGGAAGTAACGAGATACGGGAGCCTTGTATTAGTAAATAATTTTATTTGTCTATAATAATGTTCAAATAGTCAATGCGGGGGCAAAGACCGTCAAACTCGAGTGGGACTCGATGGGGCAGGTCTGTTGAACGCATACGGATCGCCGGGCAAAAATTACCATCAATTGGGATTCATGCGCCGGGAGACGGAGCTATGGTAGGCCAAAAGGGAAACAACGGGACGATTGGGAACGTTCCGATCCAAACTGATAAGATTTTATGAAAGGGGTGAAAAGAAAAGGGGGAGAACTTTGCGCATCAGTGGGACCAAGGACAACCAAATAGCCTGAGCAGTAAAAGAGTATTAAGAATTGTAAGAAGAAAAATTCTAAGAGCATCAAACAGTAGTAACATTTATTATTAAATCGCTCTTTAAGGTAGCATAGATTGATAGCAAAATGATGGAACTCTGAGGGCGTCTTTATAATTATAACTGTTTTTTTTTGTAATATAATAATGTTTCCACAAAATTTTGAATAAACCTAGGTCCTACTATTTAGTTAGTAAATAAACATACCTAGGACCAAATGACTAAACAAATAAGCGCCTAAACAATAAAGTAAGCCTCTTTTGTTATATATTTTAGAACAATACCCAAATTAAATACAGTACTTGCCTGGAACAAGCCCTACCTCACTAGTTACCCGAACAAATATTTGAATAGTGGGCGTGCTACTAAATCTGATGATGAGAATAATAATTGTTGTGATGTAATCCCGGTGGATTCTCTCCAAGAATATTTGTTCAGTTGTATAAACGTTGAGGGAGAAAATTCCTCGAGTGGCAACATAAAACGGATGACAAAGCGTTTCCAGGTCTCCTATTAAGTAAAGTAAGGACATCTTGAGAGTACCAGGCAACCGGTGGATGCAAGTGGCGAGTTGTCGTTCAATGTGGCGTTCTAAGAGCCCAGCTGGATGATGATGAATTTGAATGACGAATATCGTAGGTATAACATTAGCAAACTTAACCTGATAAGAAAAGAGTCTTTTAGCCAATTAGTCAAAAGATTCTGTAGTTAAAATAATAAAATTCCATAATGGTTTACTTTTGATCCTTAAAAATTGCATAGACCTCGCAAGCATCAGCTAGTTACACCATAGACTAGAACATAGAACTAGGTAGACGTTTTAAGAAACAGTGTAGAACTGAATCGAATTATGCATCATTTGATTCACTAGTACACAATCTCCATCGTAAACAGCGGAACTATCAAGGTACCTACTCGTAAACATTTGAATACGACTCTATTGACAATCGAGTATGCGCATGTTCAGGATATTGTTGAACGCCTAGACAGATTTCGCTAGTAATCGAAGTTTATATCATTAATTATAAAGAAAAAAACACCTTTTAGTAACTCAACTCTTATATAAAACGTATCTGCATTAACAACTGTCTTTACCAAACAAATCCCTTATTTTAAATTTAAAAGTCGTTGTCACGAAGTAAAATTCCTAGCACTTACAACAACACAGTGTGACTATGTATTTAAAGCCTCGAATTCTACAACGTCCGTTTTAAAACAATAATGTTCTGCTGAAAACTACTCGCTTTAAAAACCCGGGCACAAGTCCAAGAGAATTAGGTAAATTGTCCAAAGCGGAACATGCGTTTTTATTCGTGTAGCTAGTCTACTTCAATAGGAAGTCGGAAGTTACAATTTTGACACACCAAAGAGCATTAAAGCTGGTCTTGGTGGAAGTCAGAAGCGTATGGTTCTTGTTCAAAATATTCCTTTAGTTTCAAGGTAACTGTGTCTATTTTGCCCATTAATTCGTGACGCGTTTAGAGCTTCACTTCTGGTCCGTTCCCAAAAACATACTCGAAGCATATTTTTTACTATTTGAGTGAACTTATGTAGGTAATTATTTGCTGGGCCATCCTTGGGACCATTTACTTTTAAGGTCGAAAGTCTTTCAGTTTTGTCAGTAAAATGATCTTGCAAAAATAAAACTTTTTGCGGTACGCCAAAATCAATTAAATAAAAGCTTGGAATGAAAGTAATATTTATATTGCGAAAAAAGTCACAATCAAAAACTAATTGCTTACAAACACTATATCACAGGACATAGCTCACTCTTAACAAAACTTCCACTGAGAGATTTACAAAACTATTATAAACTTACAAGAAAGTAGGTCTTTCTAACCATTACTATTTGCACACCGCTGCCTGCTGTGTCTTAATACATTGTCAACGTAGCTCCGACTCCCCTACTAGGATGAAGGAACTCATTTGTCCTGGGTCTGATCAATAAACGGAATGTTTTAAGGTTTTATGATGATAAAGTGTACTTTGTTGTCCTCCGCCAAGAACAACAAGTCATCCATTAAATAAACGCTTCTGAACAGGGAATTGAATTATTTTTGTGATCGTATAAGAGGAGTTTAGATATAAAAAAAAAAAACTGTTATGAACAACGAATAAAATAATGTTATTCTTGAAATTTTGGTCAAAAATGCTGTCCGCGTTGAATGTGTTTTGATTTTTTTTTCGTACTCTTTTGAATTTGTAAAGAACTGGATATTCTTATGTGTATTATGTTTCTGTTTTCAAAAGATGTTAATCAATATTCATTTGACTTTCGCTTAAATCAAAAAATAATAACAAATACTCAAAACACTAGTCTAAATAAAAAGTACAAAAAAACTTCTGCACCCAAAAACTAGTCTAAATACAAAGCTAGGTAAAGTTATTTGTAAAAGGAGATCTTTAAATGGGTCGTACATTAAATAAGCGTCAAACAGAAAATAAATGACGTTAGTTTTGAAATCATAGTAATAAAATACAAGTTATTATTTTGAATAAATAATTGTGTAATTCAGATAAAAAACCACCCGGTCCCACCGTATCAACCTGTAACGTAATATCTCTGCCACCACTCTCTGCTAAAAGATGCTCATGAATGTCTCTTTATTTGATACTCTTTCAAACGTCATGCCTTTTCATTTCGGTCTGCCTTTACTACGACGGTCATTCTGTAGAACCCAATACGTAGCAACTTGAACCCATCTTAACATGTGCATAAAGGGAGACATTTTTCTGAACAAAAAGTAGCTGCCCTAGCGCTTCCTAGTGCCAGCATCTACCCGTATTGCTTTTTTAATCCCTTATTCAGGGGCGAGGACCGGTGTGCAAATCCAATTTCCATACAAATACCCTGCAGCGCTGGCCGACAAAGTTACTTCAAACTGAGGCTGGCACCAGCTGTAATCAAGTTACCTGGGTCACATTTTCAGAATTGGTACGTAATCGGTGACAGCTGGTCATTTGAAGAGCCTATGTACCTATTGGAATTGGGGAATTATGATTATTTGGAATGAAAATATGCATAATGTCACATGGGTGTAGCTGTGTTTCCTACGTGGTTAAAGAGCGCAAGTTTTAGTGCAATAGCATCCACCATTTCGGTAAATACTTTACAATTTTTTAGAGTTTCATACCCCAAAATGAAAAAGGAATGTGTCACTTCGTTGTATTCTGTGTGCTCGTCTGTTTTTTGAAACTCTAAACTCTCTATGTTATTTATTTCAACCGTCAAAATTTTGATATACTCGTAGTTTATCGAAAATACAAACTGAAATATAGAAAAACCAGAAAAATAAGACCAGCGCTGGGAATCGAAACCCACTACACCACTACACCACCACTGGACAGTGATACAGACACGAATTTCTCCTATGCAGCACATTATCTCAGCTTGTTTGTTTTCTTATTTAGTCACTTAAGCAGCGACACTAGCGACATCTATGCTGTAGCCCTCATCGAGAAACTTTCAGCACCCCATTGGAACTAACCGCTCACCCGGACAACAGATGTCGTTATTGGGTCGTTCTCGTGAGTCGTTCAAATCGCCATTCCAGGCGACGAATCGGTACAAAAAATGTTCTTTTTTGTAAACGTTGTATACAGAAAGAACGGTCTCAAAAAGATAGTTAAGGAGTCTTTTGCGTCGAAGGCCTTTACCTATTATTAAACTTAAGCGGATAAAAACATAGTGTCAAATCTCATTTCCCTCCCGTTCCAAATTACGTGCTGATAAATTGTTCGATGTATTTAAGCACTTTTAAAAAGAAAACCTTCCAATTTTTTTAAGCGATCTGATTAACTAACTATTAAGGAATAAATCTGTAAATTTGCACAATTTTAAAACTACTTCATAATAGAAAGAATGAAGATTATGATTTTGTCCACCGAAAACTATCATTCCCTTCCGCGATACCAAAACATTAAATAAATCCCAAGTTCTTCCCTGTGTGGCGGTAGTAAGTGCACTGTTCCCGCCCCGCACCGCTTCAGTGTGCCGCCGCATCTAGTCATTGGAGGACATGCGTTCCGCTAGCAAGAAATTCTGGATTTACGTGCACAAAAAGTACTTTGTCACAGTTTGGTCTTCATTACTTTCCAGCGTTTTATGCAATAAGTACTATTTTTATTTTTTGTTTAATTTCACATTAAAATGCTTTGTGATTACTTATTTAATGATATAAATATAAAATGTTCAAACTACATTTGGAATTTATTAATCGAGAAAAACGGCCGATATCTCATTCCTCTCCATAGCATTACCATCCTAACCCTCCAATTTTTTGCTGGATGGTAATGAGCATGTTTGGAGGGTAGTGATTGTTCCAAGTAACATTTGTTTTATAGTTCTGGTAAAGCCTATTTTAATGAAAACCTATTTTAATTATAAAGATATGTTGTTTAATAGTTATAAAAATGTAGTATTTCTTTTAGATCAGCATAATGGCTAACACAAAAAAGCTAACTAGGGAAGAAATTTTAGCAAAAGACAGATTACGGATAAAACAAGAATATATAAAGATAAAAAGTGATCCCGAACTACATAGACTTCAAAAAAAAGGAAAGAAGAAGGTACATCCTGAAAAAAAAAACAGAGTATTAACCCTTTATAAGGCCCCATTTATTGGAACATACTATCACAGAATCAAAAGCAGCTATCGAATACATACCTACCTAGCAAAGGATGTTTTTAAAGCTAGTAGTATTTTCAATAATAACAATGAATATTGTAACTTATTACTAAAAGAATAATGTAGAATTTCCAAATCAATGCATGTGGTCGCTGAATCGTCTCTGCCTTATAAAGGGTTATAGATATGATCAGAGCACAAAGAGAACAAAGACGAAGATGGCGTCAACAAAAGTCGTAAACATTCGAACAAAAAAAGGAGCAGCATAAAATACAACTAATTTTGTTGGAAAACTCACCACCAACCACACCACTTGCTACTGACAACGAAGACAATAATCAGGTCGCACCAGCACTTGTGCCAGATGGGGACCCTTTAGCACAAAATCCCGCGTGCGTGATAGAAGAAAAATGCGTGGCATACGTAAAGAATCCACTTTAGTCAGAAAAGTTCGCTATAAAGCCATGAAAGTAATCAAAAACTTAAAAGAAGAAGTAAGAAAATTACAAAAAGAAAGAGATATTTTAAGAAAATGAACCCAAAAATTAGACTTACAAGAGAAGAACGTAACAAAAACAATAGAAGATAGGTAGCGTGGAAAAAAGTTAACGAATGAATAAAAGTCATTTTTTTTATTCGACTGGATGGTAAACGAGCAAATGGGTCTCAAGAGATCACCACCGCCCATAAACATCTGCAACACCATGGGTATTGCAGACGCGCTGCCAACCTAGAGACCTAAGATGGGATACCTCACGTGCCAGTAATTTCACCGGCTATCTTACTCTCCACGCCAAAACACAACAGTGCAAGCACTGCTGCTTCACGGCAGAATTAGCGAGCAAGATGGTGGTTCTTGAACTTTTTCTTCTGGCATGTGGTAGGACCTTGCACAAGGTCCTACCACATGCCAGAAGAAAAAGTTCAAGAAGTTAAAAAAAGCTTTTATTTGATGAAATTGTTTCAAGAAAAATACAACAAAAATATTGCAGCTCTAAACAAAACAGAAAAAATATCATTTGTAGAAGAAATAATTGTAAGTGACAATTCGAGATTGAAAAGATATAAGATATCATTTTTGATCTGTTTATATACCTAGTCGTGTAAGAAAGAACCTCTAATAGAGGTAATGGTTAGTAGGTCCTTACAATACCGGCTATTTTTGTGTGTGATTTTTTATAATAATTAGTGAAAGAAACTTTCATTTTTAATAACGAACTGATAAATAGGTACTATTAAAAACAAGTTTTATCTTATAAAAACATCACTTCACACTAACTAGCTAGTTTTTATATGTATAAATATCTCTATACAATTAAATCATTAAAAATTATTACGGAAAATGTCATTACTTTCCATGTAATACTCACTACCATCTAGGCATATTTCATTAATTTTGTAATAAATCTCATTACCTTCCTAACGCACTCATTGCCATCCTGTCATATTTCATTTCCATCCGAGCCTTCATTACTTTCCTTCAAAAAAATCTTAAATCATAACCTGTACAATGACGCCTTTACTCATATATTACTCTACGCGGGTATGTGAACCATTTGAAAGTATAAAATTCTCGAAAATCAACAATATTTTGAAAAACAAAAAAATGTCTGAATTTGAACGACTCGCGAGAACGACCCTATTAAGCAATCAAATTAAGATTGGTTTTTGGAATCTTCTTGGGGTTTTACGGGATGACCGTAAAAGTAACAAAAAAAATTTGAATTGAAATAAAAAATAAAAAAAGATTCCATAAAACAATCTTAACTCGTAGTTTACTTGATCAAGAGACTTTTTTAAATCTTTTTTTAGGAAAACTGAAATCCTTCTTTATTAATAAACATTGTTGGCACATTTTTTTCAATACTAATGTTCAAAACCATGCAACTAACAGTGAATCTTAGGATGGTAAAGAATTTTCTTGGTCAACTACCGCAAAATCGTCTAAGTTTGTCCGCTTAAAAAAAAACTTTTGTGTAAGAACACACTTTTGTGTTTAGGTTAGGTTTTAGGTTACACTAATGACGAAGCAGGTTGCGGATCTAAAATTTGTTTTCTTGACAAAGCCTGTTGCAGGTATATTACGTTGTTAAGTAAGTTTATGGTGTAATTAAAAAAAAATTGAAATGATTGTGTGACTAACCTGACCAAAGTTGATTTTTAAATTAATTTGTTGATACTTATAGAGCAACTTATTTTCAGTGATGTACCTTCTTTTGTGTTAATAACACAATGGCTGCATAATACAAAAATTATCCTTATTTTCAAATGATTTTAAGCCGCTTTTACAGCGGGCAAAATTACCTTGTGTTTCATCCATGTTAAGCCAATGACAGTATTTGCATTTTTTTAGTTTTGACCCATCAGAACACACCGGCACTTGAACGAGCTGTAAAATTAGAAATAAATTCTGAAGTGAAAATAATGTACTATTTTTGAAAAATTTGTTTGAGTTTTTATTTGACCCATCGGGCAAAATACACATACAGCAGAATCGGATAATTAAACGGTACAAATGTATTTAGTTGACCTGGCAATTTTTAACAGTAAATACGCAGATAACCATACTCGCAACAAGTATGCCGACCAAATTCAGGTGGTAACCTTATCATTAACGTAATTGCGCCGTTACGGCTGCAGCCGTGCAAATGAAAAGGCCGGAGCTGTTAAATTTAATGTGATACTTGGTTTTGTGTGCATTTAACGTGGCGAGTTTGTAGAAAGTTGCGACTGAAAAATAGGAGACGGAATTTCAATACACCTACTGGCTGGGTTTGTATTGAAAGGCCTGATAAATGAGTACCTACGGTGCAAATTAGTCAGCAAAAATGTTTCCTAAATATTTTATTAGCACTTTGACTTTGTTCATAGATATGATTAGACACTACGTAATTAATAAAATAACATATTTATTTCAATTTGTACTTGTCAGTTGCGTTTCGCCGTTTTTTTTTGAAGATAATCGAAACTAACAGAAAAATTACCACAATTAAATTATGTAAATAATATGAGACTTTGCGCTAAAAAATGTATTCATTTAATTTATTTACGCTTATATTTGCTTAAATTTACTTACTTGTATTTGTATACTGTCACACTGGGCAAAGTAAATAAAGTATTTAAAAAACAACGCAACCTGGTTCAAAGTAATCAATCCTCCTTTTGATTCTAAATAAACTATTTCAGATTTTCAGTTATTTTATTTAATAAATAAGAGCTTCTATATTTTTATAAAGTGTCGCTAAACTTGACTGTCTTTAGTGGTATAATGGTACAATAATAATATATTGGTATAATGTAATAGTCAGAATGAAATATAATATATTATTATGTACTTATATCAAACTGTTTTTTATCATTGTTAGGTACGCATGAAATAACGTGTTACTCCAAACTTTCTCTCCCCACAACTCAGATAAGCTTACAACAAAATAAAATATCACTTTTCCTTCGTCTGAGGCTTTACATTAGTTATTCCGAAGGCGCTCAACATCCCCCAGTTCATTATAATGTGTCACGTAAAACAATTTCCAAGACTCTTAGCCGAGACCGAGTAATACACAATACAGTGGCCCAAAAACCAACGTAATTAGACCCCCGTTTCAATCTCTCGTCCCATTTGATTTCGTCAAAAGTGTGCACGGAAAGGGATGAGGAGATCTAGTAAGATTGGACGCTAGTTTTGAAATGATTGGTGAAACTTGAGATCTAAGTCTTCTTAGGAGTAACAACGAGGGTTTCATACTACAAACTGACTTGTATGTATTATTATACAAACAAGCTGTATTGTTAGTCGTTAGTGTTTCCTTTTCAGATTAAATATAACGGAAAGAAATAAAGAAAATGATTTGGCATAAACACAAGATACAGTAGTTAATTACTAAAGAAATAACTGATTACCTAAAAGCCCAACACCACTGTGGAACGAAACTACAGCGCTGATTTCCAGCTGCAGCCAAAATAAAAATATATGAAAAAAATATATGTTTCACACCTGAAAAATATGTACAACACTTACGTACGCTATTTTGCTGAGTTTAATATTCTTTCTTAGACAAAATATTTTTAATTCAAGCATAATATTTCTGAAGGTATTTTTTTGCCACGTTGTAGTCGGATCTCTACAGAGGTATTAAATTTAAAGGCAAGCCAACCTCTGGAAATTATTAGAAATTCCATAATGACATTTAAAACTTTATAAATATACGAAATGAAGTTAATAAAATAAAAACGCTTAAATAACCTTATTAATACAAGCTTGTTTTGCTGTGCTTATTGTTTATTTTAATTGTATACTCATACCATTCCAACCTGATTATTATTATTTGACTTATAATAAGTATTAAACAAAATACAAATTAATAATAATAAGAACATATTTTCCTATGTAATTTCTATCGCCGTTTCCAGTTAACGCTGACCGTATTATACGCCCTCGGCGTATAAGTACGTTTTTTATGATAGAGGCCAGATAAACGAAGTAGCGGGTCACCTGATGTTATTTGATCACCACTGTGCATAAACACCCGCAGCGCTTTACGCGATGGCAGTGCGTTGCGGGCCCTGCAGAAAATTGTACACTCGCCTCTTAAAGGCACCCAGGTCGTAACTCGATGGGAAGTAGTAGTCGTAGTAGTCTTGTGGCGGCCTGCTCGACCGCCACAACCTAAGTCCGCGCGCCTGCGCGATGCAGCGGACGGTTCTGCAGCAACCGAAAATCAACAGAGCTGTCCGATCTCCTAGCAAGAGAAAAACCTCATAAAAATTTGCGTTAAATATTTTATTTGTTGTACATATACCTATCTAATTGTAAATAAATTGTAAATAGTGCATCGCATCTTTTCTACCGACACGACAACCTTTTACCACAGTCTTCAGTTCTTCACAGTTCTATGATACGTAGATTTCAAGGTATCGAGTTGTGAAGGGGTTAAAAGTAGTTCGTGTGAATATAATTATGTATACACGGCTGCGTCGAAAGTTTTTTTTTCTTTGAACTTGGCTACGAGTAGACACGCTACCGCGTGTCTAGATCCGAAATACCTATACAAAATTTCCAAAGGTAACTGGCTGCATAATTGGTCTTACAGAAATACAAATATAATAAACTTCATGTAACACTACAAATTAGTAGAATAAAAGCGATCTTTTCCAGACATAAATCAATAATAACAAATCACTGGATGAAATATTATCAAATGTAAAAAAGTGAGCTTTATTCTTCCAGTGTTCCTTGTTTCGTGTCATTTTGCTATACCACAAGTAATTAATCAATTTGTAAAGGTTTAGAAATAAAACAATGTATTCCATCTTGAAAATGGTGCGTATGGAACGATCCATTAGTCCCTAATGTTCCGTTTCTTATACTTAGCGCTGGTGTCATAAAAAATACAATTTATTCTTTGTGAGAACCACGCAGCTATTTTGACGAGAGCAGCCTTTAACTTGATTACTGGCACTCCGTAAAAGCCTCTATAATGATGCGCAGCTGCTCATTACAAAAAAAAAAACAAATTATCGGCGTACTTTTGTTTTTGCTGTCACTCGCTCTACGCTATTTGCAAAGCGAAAGCCAAAATTTGAACATGAAACTACCGTGAGACTCACTCATATTAAATGATACTATAACGGATCTCACGTCTTAAACCGAGTTTAGCTCGACATGCCCGAAACATGTCGAGCTAAACTCGGTTTAAGACGTGAGTTATCCGTTATAATATAATTTAATATGAGCCAAAATTTGATTTATTTAATAAATAAACATATTATGGTATTCCTGCTGCCACTATGTATAAATTGTCTGATCCTTTGTGAGCAACGAAGCCTGATTCAAGACACTGCTAACAAGAGGCAGAAAACGACATCAATGCGGTGCTGCACCAAGCTCCGCAAACTTTTCTTGTCTGGCCTGTAAACGAGCATGTTGCTCTCGCATCAGTCTAGTCAGCCACGAAAGACGATGTGTACAACACGCTAGAATTTGTCTGAAATACACGCAAAGGCCTAAATGATGATGTACTTATTGTTTGTTTATTGTTCTTATTGTTTATTTTCTGGTAAAACTTAGTCTTTAATCGCTGGCGTAGACTGACAGGGTAACAATTGGGCAATGATATTATAATAAAGTATATAAAAGAGTAGTAGTAGATATGTCATTTAGCTCTCCGAAAATGTAGCGAAAAAAGCGACAGGTGTTTTATTACAACGAAGTTTTATTTGTTGCTCAAATTATCACGGCTTCACCAATCCCCACAACTCCTCAAAAGTTATGTCCACTGCGCTACCAAACAATGATTCTCTTTTCTTCTTTTCTGAATCCAAATATATCGGCTAGAGTGAATAGGTTGTTACTGAACCAGTGAGATACACCTTTGGCCTCATTCGCACTTTACATCAGGTGAGATTGGGGTCGATCTCGGACAGTTTTAAGTAAAAAGAAAATATCGAAAAAAGTGATCATAAGCACAAAACTATGCCGTTCTAAATTAGAAAGGATTTTTTAAAGATTTTTCCAAATAAGTAAAAAAATATGCGTTAAGATATTGGCCCTTTTATCTTTTTGATAGTTCCATACATTTAGACATTAGAAATTGAAGCTTATTACTAAATTGAGATTTAATCATTTCCTGCAAGACGATCTAAGTAAAGGTAATTCCATGTATTTGTCAATATATTAAGCGATACATCACACGCAAAGTTCAGGGTGCGAGTAAGTATACCCAAGTTCATGTACGACCCTTGGAAGGGGTTAGGTTTGACATTGATTGACGATCAGCAATGATTTCAGGATCCCAATCAGCTAAAGTATGTAATTGGTGATTTAAGGCAGCTCACGTAAGAACACATAAAAATAAAGGAATGAAACTTGTGCCACATTTCTCTAAGTTTGATAGTGTGTGTCAATGTCAAGTGTTTCAATCCAAAATAAAAAGAGAGGGTTAAAATGTTACTTTGATTGAATAATGACATAATAGGTATTTTAAAATGTAATGCCCTAAAGTTTTGAGTTGGGTTGTGTCACTATCAAATTAAAGCAATGATTTCACGCTCTGAAGTGGATAAGTTTTTAAGCACAATACGCAACACCGTAAAGTCACCAGCATTAATAACTGCCACAGCGGAGCGTGCAAAATAATCTGACACGTCCTTCCGGCCCTAGAAATAGAGTCGTATCAGATATTTATGCACGTATGTTGTGTCAGATATTGGTGCTGGTGACTGTACCTACTTATGTTTATCTGTTGCCTAATTCCCATAACACTAGCTAGGTCAATTAGATATAATGTATATTTTTGTGCCTGAGTATTTTATTCCCATGAATTTAATTGTAAGTGCTTGTTGTGCGTGTATTGGAAAAATTATGTATGTTTATCGTAATAATGCAAAAGTTTGTGTGTATATTTGTTTTATTACTCCTCCACGCTAAAATATCATAACCGATTTAGATGAAATTTAGTATGTAAATAGCTGGGCATCTGGAATCTGGATAGGCTACTTTTTACGTCGATATTCCCACGAAACAATGATAAAAATGTATCTCGAAATTTCAATCGCTAGGAAAAGACATGAAATCTGGCGCGTGTTTATCACAACTTTATGAAATCCACTTCTTCAATTTCACATTATTTTTGCATCGGGGGTCAAAAAAAAACAAAGGTGAACAGCAGGTATACATAGTTACAAACAATAAGGATTGATAGCGTTAGTGGTAGTAAACGAGACAATTTTAATACACCATACTTGGCTTAGTGATTTGATCTACGGCCTCTCAAACAGAGGATCGTGGGTTCAAACCCTGTCGCACCTCTGAGTTTTCGAAACTCATGTGTGAAATTGCATTTGAAATTTACCTGCGCAACCTGCGAATAAATTCAATGTTGGTGTGTGTGAAGTTCCCAATCCGCACTGGGCCGCGTACGGCCCTAGCCCTTTTCTCCTGAGAGGAGGCCTGTGCCCAGCAGTGGGACGTATATAGACTGGGATGATGATGACAACATACTAACAAATGAACGCCGTATTCCTTCACCCATAACGCTGCCGCAGCATCAATTATTTTCAATTGAAACCAATTTTGTTTACGAAGTTACAAATCGGTTTCATACGTTTTAATTCAATTATGGGGGTTGTGGTCGGAGCGGGGATTAAGCGGGCGCATATGATTGGCTAGAGGTTTACAATGGGATTTGAATCCTTTGTTCATCGATAAGAGATTTATTTATTAATGAAAATGAGAGCAAATGAAAATACTACGTGAAACAAGAAGAATTAAAGCCTTAGACAGCAGTGGCGTGGAGTAGACATTTTCGTTAAATAGGCATAGCGGAAGACGGTCATCGACGGCGAGGTGATGGCGTGACGATTTGGACGCGTAGCAAGGATTGGCTGCGCTGGACCGGTAGGTGTGCAGATCAGAAGGAGAGGTCTTTCTTGCCCAGTTACACTATTCCAGGCTATAGTTAAGGAAAAAAACGGAGAGCGAAAGAAGTTAGGGGAGACCAGGAACAAAAGGAACATTCGGCATTTGTGCTCGATTACTTGCTATCTATTATGTATTTGCTCAAATGAATATGGCTATATAAAACTTTTCCTTATACTCTATATATATATGCGTACATTTTTATTAAATAAAGTTCGATTTTTTATAGTTACAAGGCTTTGGAAAATATTTGACGATTTTACTTTTGTTCTCTAGGGGTAGGACGAAAGTAACATGGTTAGAATCGAAAGTAAAACCCATGGAACACCACTTTTCCGAAGTTATCTGCATAACCTATATGATCACTTCTTTCTGTTTCATGTAAGTTTAGGTACTTTAATGTTTGGAATTGACGATGTATTTTTTTATCTGCAAAAAAATGCTTTCTGCTCTTCACAATCCTACGCGCCATTTAAACTCAATCCCTGTGAATATTTAGAGGGAGAACTGAGTGTAAGTTTATGATTTTTGGCGTACCTTATCACCTCAATGCAATTCGTCAGGTTTTTTTGGTCCAACCCAGGCGTTATGTTACTTTTGTACCCATCCCAGATTTCGCATTTCATCGTCCTTAGCAAAAAAACTAAATGCTTTGCATAAAAATAACATAAAAGACTCTATCGGGTGTGGCCTGTAATACGAGCAAAAAATTAAATCATAGATCGTCCTCGTCAATCTCAACAACATTAGTTCAGCGACTTTTAAAAATAACGGAGTCTTTGCATTTTTCTTTTTTCATACAAATTAAATACTGCTATCAATGTACGCAATCCTAGAACACAACTGACGTCGCCTGTCACGCTACAAACATCAAGCATTTTGCTTTACATTGCTTCTTCGAATAAACTTAAAAGTGTTATCAAAATGAAATATGTTTCATTGTTTACAAATTATCTATTTATGTAGTCTTATGTATAGTAATAAAACTGTGTAGTATATCTTTGTAGCGGTCCGAGGGTCACCAACGGTGCTGGCTGAAAATCAGCGCTGGGGTGTTTATTATTAACGCTTCAGCATTATGCTGAGCCAGTGTCCTATTCACAACCGCAATGACACATACTTTCCTACGTGTTGTCTATTTGTACTTAATACTATTGTTGTGTCTTGTGTTGTGAATAAATGTATTTTCTTTCTTTTCTTTCTTTCTTTCTTTCTTTTCAAAATTAAAAAACTAATTATTTTTAAAAGTCGCTGAACTAATGTTGATCAGTTTGACAAGTATGATCTATGTTTTAATTATTTGCTCATATTACAGCTTAGGCCACACCCGGTATAAGCAATGTAATAAAGAATTACAATCAGTAGTATTCATATTGATATTATCGCCCTTATATGGTAAATAAGCGCCAAGTAGATGAATCTTAATACTTCAAAATCATGTTAGTATCTGTAATTTTACTTGGGGTTGAGATATATGATTGATACCTAGTTACAAGCAGAGAAATAGTATTTGCTAGCTCTGAACGGCTGCATGCGGTATTTTGATCACTGCATAACACTAAAAAGCCCTTGTTAATTTCAACCCGCTGTTACTTTTGTCCCCGGTCTCCCCTACTTAAGTATGTCTTCGGATACAATTTTTCACTTCAGTCTTTGTCATACTTGTCATCACTGACGTCACATAAAAATCTCAGTAGGAATCGAATTGTTACGACGTCACGCCACAGATAGATAGCGAATTGTTTATTAACCAAAGGCTTAATCGGAATTCACTACTCTAGGTCTTAAGTACTAGCTACGAGGTTTAACAGCTTCGACAACTCCCAAAAAGCTAGTACAAAAGTGACTGAATCTCGTCTGAAACGCGTTATCTGCGTCGTCAGTGCTTTAAAAATACGCTGTGTGCATAGACCCTCACCTATTAATATTTCATATGAAATTACTAGGACGGACTGGAGCGACATGTTATATCGGTATCTGTCACTATAATCCTACAGCCAGTCTGTGCTTTTCGGGCCACGAAGTAGACATTCACGTAATGCGTTTACACTTGTTTTACTTCTGATTAAAAATTTAATTGCATGCAATTTATTTATTTATTTATGACTGTATACTGTTTGTAATACGATCACGTCTTTATTTGCTGTCAGTATAGTTGGTCACACAAACAAGACGAGAAAAATAGTTTTCATTTTCCATACAAAGTTGTATGTGAAAGGACTCGTTGCGTTTGCTTACAACCATTCAGAATTTATGTATTATTATATTTACATTTTAATAAATTTAGTACGAGACTATCCGACATAAAACTAAAGTCATCGATATAGCTCAAATAATTCCCGTCTATCCCAGTCCCATTCAGTATTTGACTATTTTCGAGTACTGCCTTTTCGCAACGTAACGTTTGGCAACCTGTTTCATTTCGCAAACTCTAAAACTGTAAATATTTCAGGGTTTATTTCAGGGCCATCGTGTAGAACCCTTTAGGTTAGGTTAGGATAGTTTTATAAAAATCCTGAAATATTTACAGTTTCAGAAATATTAAACAGTTGGGAAATGAAAAGTTGCGAAATGAAACAGGTTGCCAAACGTTATTCGCCGAAACATTAGTAAACCGACTATTTTTTATATATTTTATAAATTAAAACTTCACGATGCCTGTTACCGAATAGAAAAACAAATTTAAGCTATCTTTACAGATAACAAAGTTATGAAGGTTTGAAGTTCAAGATTAGACAGAGGAGACATACTTGCGTATGACGTCACACGCAAGTATCGCCATACTTGCTGCATAGAGAAAAGTGTTTGAGAAGGAGACAGGTATGTAGTTTTTTCAAAAAAATCTCTTTATATCCAATTTTCAAGCGATTTAAGTTTTCTCTTCGCTAAACACTGTCTGTATAATATTTTTATAATAATATATAAGACATGGCAAATTCAGAAGTTGTCAAATACCGTATTTGCAAGTCGAAGTAGCAGATCTGCCAAAGAACTGGCAACCGGTGGAGTGAACGAATTATTGAGTGACGAACGTAATTTCGGATGCCTTTTGGCCAGCTGGAGTGACGATATGTGACAGGTTACTGAAAGAAGCTGGATGAGTGGAGCTGGAAGAGCGCAATAGTACTCATTGGGAGAGGCCTATGTTCGGCAGTGGACTGCTATAGACTACGTAATGATGATAATGACGATTAGCTTTTCGGTGAAAGGAAACAACGTGAAAATGTGCAATCACCTGCGGAGCAGTTCAATGGGTGTGCTGTTACCAATCAACAATGGGCATGCCATGAAGCCCCAGCCCAGTCTTCTAAGATATCTAAACCCAGCAGTGGGGCGTATAGGTCAGGGATTGAAAGAACCACCGGCAGAAATTTTACGAACTATTTTGATAGTTGATAATATTTGTGAATCATTTTCGTAACTATAATTGTAATTTTCTATTTATTTTCAAATTCACTTCGTTTATTTTGTGTTAGATGTTAATTCAGTCATATTGGCTATTAATTAAAAAAAATGTTAAGTTTCTAGCGGCGCATTCTTAGCAAATTATGGTCTGTCCAAAAGCGTAGGTAGTATAAAGAGAAATGTAAGATTGCCATTTGCCTGCTCAGGCAAAACTTATATTCAAACGAGTCAAAACGGATTTATAAGTATTCAGCATTTTGATTCCTTTGACAAAGAGTATTGAAAATTAAATTACTCCGATAGTTTTCTGGCCCGTTACCTGACATAAGAAAACACCCGCGTCTCAGGTGCGCCCCGTCGTGTTTGGACTCTGTCACAAATTTCAGCACGCTCGATCACCTGCGAACGCAATCGCACCGTGTGACAATGTGAGTACCTATGCTTGTTTGGAATGTACCACATTCCATATAGAGTTGTCTTTTCTTAAGTTCTGGTACCCTAGTAACAAATAAATATTACCATGGGATACTTTGACACCAATTGACTAAATTTGACACGCGTCATTATAATGTGGCGGTAGTGTTAGTTGGGTTTGTATTTTTTTTTTTATGATTAGTGTAAGTTCTTACAGTGTGGATGTGGAAAAACTGCATGAACACACATTTCTTGCTAAATGCAGTTTTTAAGTGTTATATGACCTATTACAATTACAGTACTTTTCTTGTCTAGGTATATCAAGTTTGTATCCATATTACACGTTAGGTATTGCTATTTTAAGATTATCATTTTGTAAAAATTGTTATCTCTTATCTTTTTACAAAAAGTCACGAACTCCTGATAAAATCTGATCTAGACTTACGTTCGTTAAGTTAATGGAAGGATATTAATCAATATTTAATTATAGACAAAGACGATAAGAACGATTACAGATGCCATGACTAATTGCCCTTAGAAGAGTAAAATTGCTAATGAGCTTTTTAGTTTGTGTTCCCAGGAGAAATGTACGAGGATGTGTTGCGAGCAAACATAGCACTATATAGGGGGCATTTTGCGGGTACGTCAATTGGTAACGTTTACAAAAAATACATTTGAATACATTAGTATCCGTACTAAGTACTTATAAATTACCTAGTATTTTAACCCGTTATGTCGAAATAATGTAATATCAAAATTATCTCAATCTTAAAACATTGCGTAATAAAATGACGGTCAAAAATTTTGAACAAATTTTAGTGTATTCCCAAAACTATGCCAAGGTAATGTATAAAATCCAATCCATCCCATCCCAGCCTATATACGTCCCACTACTGGGCACAAGCTTCCTCTCAGAATCCCAAGCTCATGAATAAAATATTTATATAATAATTAATATTACTTGTTTTATTTAAAACATATTGGCATTACCTAAGTACCTAACGTACAGCACCTAATAATAAGTAAGGAGTAAAAATACTAAGTAGGTATAAATTCTTCTGACAACTCGAAAATGTTTTTTTTTGTAAACGTTACCTACTGACGTGCCTGCAAAATACCTCCTCTAGTGCTGTGTTTGGTTGCGAGGATGTGTTGCTAAGTGCTCAGTCACTAGTAGCGGCCAGTAGCTCGCGCGCTCCGCTCCCCCCACACCGCATCCCTCTTGCTTACTTAAAAAGACCCCGCTAACACATCCTCGCTACGCAGTGTCTCCAACCACACCAATTATGGTAGATCTACCGTAGTTTTTCTAAATATCTACGAGTACCACCTACCGTAGACATTATCATTACGGTGCCACATTCTACCGTAATATTGTCCGTGTCCTTATTTCCATAATAGCAACAATTGATTTAGTCATGTATTATAATTTTAATAGGGCAGTACTGCAATGTGCGTGCGATTAAAGTAAGATCCGCAATTGTTGACCCGGAATGCACGACAATAATTGCTCGACCTGACAATTGAAACCTTAATGTCATTAACATAAGCGTTTAAGTATCAAGTCGCGCAACGGTGTCGTTTATTCCAGGTCGTCAAACACGGGGTCGTACACCAACCGCACCAGGGAATAGGCTATTTTTTTGTCTACCGTAATATTTCTACCTCTACGGAGGCGTTCAAATAATACGTACCGCAACTTTTGAAGTTTTTTTAAATGTACCGCGCCGTAACATTTTTCTGTAACACCAAAAATAACCATTTCTATTTCATTTTTTAGCTTTTCTTTAGCCATTTTCCGAATTAAGTTGGCATTTCCTGACACAGTCACACTGGCAACTCGGCATGAGAGCATTTATAGGCCAAGAACAACAACTGATGATGCGAATTTCCCACTTTTGAGGACATTATAGTATGTACTTGTTACAAAAAAACTGTAACGAACGGTTCTTTAGTCAAGGCTTATCCTGATAACCAGCTTAACGATCTCTTTATGAGTTTCTCTACCGCTGTGTCACCCTTCACAAGCTGTAGCATTGGTTTCGTCGGAGCACCTGAGTCCTACAGTGGCACCTATGGGTTGTACTCTGTGGTTGAAGATTGGTCTACTTCCCAACTCAGTTTGACTAGAAAGAAGTTCCATATTACATTTATTCAGACTGAAGTAGTCTTTCCTACAGATGGGAAACAGTAATAGTACAGTAGGTATTGTGTAAAAGAGCGCTAAAAACAATTTCAAAAATGTATTTGACATTTTTTTATTTTTTTTTATTCGACTGGTTGCAAAACGAGCAAGTGGGTCTCCTGATGGTAAGAGATCACCACCGCCTATAAACAACTGCAATACCCCTGGTATTGCAGATGCGTTGCCAACCTAGAGGCCTAAGATGGGATACCTCAAGTGCCAGTAATTTCACCGGCTGTCTTACTCTCCACGCCGAAACACAACAATGCAAGCACTGCTGCTTCACGGCAGGATTAGCGGGGAATATGGTGGTAGCAATTCGGGCGGACCATGCACAAGGTCCTACCACCTGCAAAATAATAATAATGATGGTGTTACATAATGATGTTTGGCTTAATTAAACTACTTGGAGATGATTACCATTTTTTTTCTCACCTGTTTTAAGACCATTAGCATCAGATTTGAAATTATGTGATTTCTTTCGTGTGATCCTCTTTTCCAATAAAATACGTTATCGCTTACATTTATTTTTAGTCTTCATAAAAGTATCACCAGGCTTTATCAAATTTAACTAATGCGCCAACTACTTTAACGAATTCTCTAAAGTACTGAGGATTTAATTTATCTAGATAACTCACACTAGCTAATACCTGTACGGAGTCTACTTGTATAGAAATGGTTAGCAAAATTATACCTTTTTACGTAACGTTATCTTCAAATTACAGATAAAAATCTATGGAAATTTAATATTTTAAGATACCGATCTTTTAGCCGCTGATAGCTAATATCATTGCCCTGAACAGTATATAAAAAGAAAACTATTAATAAAGTAAGCACATCATCTACAGTATTAATCAAAATGGTTTCTAAAGTGTTGGGATTGTTCGTTTTTGCTGCGGTTGCTACCTTGGGTAATCTATCATGATATTAAAAATCTTCGTCTTTTTGAAACTTAAATAGATATATTTTTTAACTACTTTTTAAGTGAATACCCAAGAATTCATCATAAGATTCATGTCAAAATAATGATAAATAATGCAGAATTAGTTTTTTGTAATATTGATTTTATCCCTCGTATTAGTGCAGTAGTGCCAGTAGAAAAGCATTATTATATAACCAGAGTTTTTGAGCTACATTATTGTGATCTTAGTGAAACAACGTTCATTCCATCAAAAATTTCTTTCAACACTTTTTTAACATAGATCAACACTCTCGTTATCATTTCAGGTAGCTCCGAGCTGACCCAAATCTTCCTCGAAGATGAGAGCTTGACCTTTATCACCAACCCTTGATCGGAAAGTCTTTAACCATCCCTAAGTTTGTCTTTGACACTCTCCAGTCCTGCCACGTCGTCCTTCCCA
>NC_133487.1:4125907-4139868 GCF_025370935.1 Choristoneura fumiferana | reverse complement strand
AACTCACAAACCAAACAGTGTTCAATACCTTCCCCCCCGTGCAGGTCTACACGGTAAACCAGAACGAAATTTATGTTACAACGAAACAACACAACAAAATGCTCCTCTAAATGACGAAGTTTTCTTTTAATATTTAGATATATACATTTCACACGTACATACAGGGCAAAATAATTCTTGAACCTCTCGCCAGTTAACAAAATTGGCGACGTACTGGTCATAATTCCCTATAACCACACCTGGAGCAAATGTTGTTGACGGTCAACCATTCTTCGTTTAAATCAATTAAATCAATAACGGCATAAACGATTACACTGTAAAAAGCAGAAAATTCTATAAAAAGTGTTCTGTATTTTTTCTACTTGTAGGGAAAAATCATCTTTTTCGTGGTCTTTAATCAGTTTCGTGGCCCATAGGACCACGAAAATGATGACCACGAAATTGAAAAGCTCTTACTTTCGCGGCTCTGCAGTAAATATCCTATAGGTTTGAAGCAAATGAAATCAATATTGAATAACTTAACTGCAAATGACACAGCACCAGTAAAACATATATTTATTTACCCAATACTTACCAAGTCGCAACCGTAACGAAAATGAGGCTCGATCTTTGACGCAAATCTAACTGAACCTTTATTACATTAATTATAGATAAATAATTATGACTTGCGATAAACATTATACGTTATATTGACGCAGTCTTTATTTTCAAAGTTGCTTATAGTTCAAAAAGGATTTACAGGAGGTTTGACCTCTTTTTTTGGTTTAAAATATACTTAATAAGTGTGGCTACGAAATTGATGGTGTATTTTGGAACAACGGGAAATGTAGAAAAAAATAGTCTTATCAATGTCGTAATTTTTTTAATGTTTGCATGCATGGTATATCATATTATGAACATTCAATCCATGTTTTAAAACAGCAAGTTTTATAACCGGATAATCCGAACCTGACCACGTAACTGACTTTTGTGCAGAAAATTTAAGTTATTGTGGAAAAAAAGATAAAATAGAATAAAATGTATTTACCACAAGTTTCAGTGATAATATCTTAAGCAACTTAAAAACAATAAACGATATATTTCTAATTTTATAACTGAAAATTTGAGTCTGAACACACATTGAACCTCTCGAAATAATAACCCAGTAACAAAAATATACTAGCAACAGCAATGCAGCCTTGCCCGGCTCTAGAGTTAAATTTTTCGCTGCGGAACGGCCGCAGGGTGAAAATTAGCGCTGCAAGCTTTTTTTTTGCTCGCAGCTTACACTGATTCTGAGCCCATTGCTACATGGTTTTTATTTGTGTAGTCCTGTGTTATATCTGTGGCAATAAATGATTTCATTATTATTTTCATACTAAATTGGCGCTTTTATGAAGAATTTTTTTCAAATAATGACACGTTTAAAACTTTCGTGACTTTCACGTAGTCAAAATACCACAAACAACGTTTTCGTTCGACCACATTACAGTGGCCGTAGTGTAGTCACGAGTAGATTCCACCACGACTCGTCTACCTGCTGACCCCGGCCACTGTAATGTGGTCGAACGAAACGTTGTTTGTGGTATTTTGACTATAAATAATGCCAATGAACTAACACTAAATCAAAATTATATCGGACATTGTCTCAAATAAACGGATTTCAGCAATTATTTTTTATTAAAACCTTATTTCACTAAAATGTGATGCATAAATGATACACTGGAGGGCACATTCGCACAGTGTACAAACTGAAATGATTTCGTTGACACATTAATACACAAATAGCCGTTCAAAGTCGTGATAATACATAAACACCTTCAAATTACTTTTCGAATGTGTGGCAGTAGCATGACGTTTCTTATGTACTTTGGAATGGTTGCCTTCTCCTGTAGCAAGTGCTATGTGCACTTGCAAAGTATACACGTAAGCAAACAAATAGGTACTTAGGACTTGCCGCATTTTGTATTATTACTTGTCAACGGGAATATATTTTGTGTTCTTTTCATGCTTAATATTTTTGATTGAAAATAACATTCACTCAGCTCGCTGAGAACAAAATCTTTTTAAAACTGTTGCGTTTCTATACAAGTTGGAAAAAGGGTCCTGGAGGTGTATTAAAACCTTTAGTTAACTTATTTTACTTTAAGGAAACGTGATTTCATTAAAAAAACTGCATTCAAAGGTTTTCTAAACTTCGCTTGTCTCACCCGGGACTCGAACCAGCTAAAAAAAAAAAAATAGACACTCACTATTTTAATACCGTTATCGAAAGGACAATTTTAATTAATTTCAGAATATCTTTGAATGCAAGTTCTCTTTTTAAAAACAAAAGAATGGTTCCTTTAAATAAAATTAAGTTAGCTCATTTTAAATCATCAAAGGATTTAAATCATTTTTTCTTCAGGGCCCATCAATTTTTTCCACCCTGTGTAAGTAGTACTTCTTTATTCATAAGCCTTCTTTAACCTCTGTTAACTTTACATTCGTTTTTCTTTAGACGCTTTAACGTTTGCTTTCTTTTAACAGATTTGTAACTTTTTATGAAAAAGGTGTCTCAATAAGGATAAGCCTACATATACACATAATATTAGGTATTGTTAAATAAGAAGACCGAACGTACGCAGTCTTATAGTAGATTGTTCAACAAGGGACTAAAACCAGCTATAATGATACGAGATGGTTTGCCAACTGAGCTGAGCGAGGGCGGCTATAGTTAGAGTGTCATTATGGTTGTTTAGTCTTGCGTTAAACAACTTTGCACTTAGAATGCGAAGAAAAAAACGACGTCCTACATACTTATACCTACAAAATTACAATATTACTTTTTTATAACGTACGCTCACTCAATACGAGTAATGAACATCTGTTTAAAATTAAAATAGCAAAAAAAAAATTTACGTTTTTTTTTCTTTTCTTTTATTTTTTGTAAAGTGGCGCTTTATGTTTTTTTTATTCGACTGGATGGCAAACGAGCAAGTGGGTCTCTTGATGGTAAGAGATCCGGGCCAATATATTTAATATAACTGTGTACTTAATACGCACGCCCACAAACATAAACACACAGCAATCGCAAATTCGTTGTTTTTTAATTTTGTTAAACACGCTCGCCTAGTTTGGAGTCTGATAGATAAATCGCATGAACTGTAACAAGTGTCCTTTGCTAAATAAACATTTTTTTTTAATACACGACATGATACGATAAAGTCTACACATATTTATGTAATTTTAGCCGTATCGATTTGTTTATATTGGATTGGACTCTACCTACATACAAATTGTAGCAAAGAGCGACAGGATTCTCATTTCCATTATTTATGAATGGCCCTTCAGATGTTTAATCCTACGAATCGATTTAGTTCTACCTTTAATTTGCCTCATTGATTTTTGCTCAATTTCTAGGAAAATTTTATTTTGACATTCATATGACAAGCCGAGCACGTGCTGAAATTATTGGCATTTTGTTCATCATTTAGCGTCTGTGTGTTTGTTTGTTATTAAGCTCAACGCCAAAACACATGGATGGATATCATCATCATTATCAGTCATAGGACGGTCCACTGTTGGACATGGACCTCCCCCTTAGACCTCCAGTAACTTCGGTTGGAAGCGGCATCCACCGTGAACCCGCGGCTTTAACCAGAGACCGTATTGTCTCCCGCGGACGCTATCGCATTCATTATCTCTTTCTGTGTAGACGGTGAAAGCGATGGCAAGAGCCCGCGCAAGGCCCCTGAGAAGCTACTAGGAAATTCGAAAATCGAAGTTCGTGTCGTACCGTCCGCCTCACTCTCGTATTTTAACGAAGTTCGAATTTTGCACTTCATAGTATAGGCTCAGCTCATTCCGTACATTATTTGGTGGGCGTTTTACTCTGCGCTTGCCGATCCGCGGTCTCCATTCAATAACCTTTAAACCCCAATGGCCATCTGTTCTCTGTGCTTGCTCCTCTGCTTAAGAGGTCGTAGGTCCAACCCACAGAACAAAAAACAAGCCTAGTGAGGCTCCCACGGCATAGTCTTCGTTAACGTTTTAAGCAAATTAAAAGCAATAGGTAACGGAAAGCAAAGTAAACAGATATTATCAGATGCTGTTCGCTACGCAGGTAAAGTCATATTAAATTATTATACTGGATAACTCACGTCTTCACGTCACGCTGTTGTAATACGCGCACCGGAAAACTCATTGCCCGTGTTGCCAGCAGCTGCCGAGTCGCGTTGCTCCTAAGAGGAAGAGCTACGTAGTAACTCGAGTTAGCCCGAAACATGTGTCGATTTAAGATGTGATTTATCCCGTACAATATCATTAATATGAGCGAGTCACGGTAGTTTCATGTTCGGCTAAAGTCATGTTCAGTTTCATCACATCAGCAGAATTCTTTTGAGGGTTGTAAAATTAAAATAAATCCTATGTCACGTACTTTCTCAGTGGGTCTCGCTGCGTGCCAATAACGCTGTCCCAAAGGCTGTCACGTCGCGTCCCCCAATTTGCATGCAACATGCCACTGGGGGACATACCTAGATTAATCTTAAAGTATAGTCTTACAATTACACCCACAGTAGGTGTACACCCACTTGAAGTTTCGCGCCATATTCGACACAACAGTAAAAAACATAAACAATATAACAGTATATATAATAGTACAGATTCTATTAGAAGGCTCTCGTTCGTAATTCCTTATTTACCGCCCTTAAGACACAATGTAGTATACCAATTTCATCCATCTTTTTTTTTTGTTTTCTAACACTTTGTCGAAGGTTCTTACGATAAAGAAAAATCGAGAAAGTATCGCAGAAAATGTGAAATTTTCAGTAAACTTAACGACTAAGTACATAAACTTCGTTTCACAACCACTGTAAGGGGATAGAAATGAAATACTGCGCATATACTAATAAATACGTACCAAATTTCATTAAAATCTTAGCGTGCATTGTAACAAAGGCACAGGCGTCATCGGAGAATAAGAAGACATGGGCTGTATAATTCCCACGCAGGCGCAGTGCGGATTGGGAACTGCTACATATCTTTATGACTTTAGTAATCTACTTATCAACTGTGCTTGTTAGTTTCACTGAATGAAACTCGCTTCTTCCAGAATGGTGTACCACAAGCTCCTGAGTGCGGCGTGGCTGCTGCTGGCTGCTGCAGTGGCAGTCGAGCTGTATGACGAAGTGCCGCCCGCAGACGTGGACAATGACACCTTGTACCAGGTACTGTTGAACACGGTGTCGGTCACGGGGGACACCCATCCCTTAAAAACCCTAAATCATATTCACTCGTAAAACCTCTAAGCACAAATCAAAAAACCTTCTGAAAAATAGCGATTTTTTTACAAGCTTTTATTTAGCTTGCCCTAATTGTTTTATTTTTTGCTTGGGTCAAATCACAACCCAAAAATGTGATGTTCTAACAGTATGAAAGTGGGAATCAGCATGGACACACATTTGTTGCATAGACATACTTACCTAGCTATCGTACTTACTTACTCATTGTGGATGTGGACAAAGTAATTGCTTATCATTGATACGAAAGGACCTCGCGAAGTAACGCATGACGAAGATTTAAAAATACGTTTTGTCGGGTAGTCGCGCGATCAGAGCGGTGGCGGGTGGTTGCTCCTAGGAAGAAGGGCTACGAATTAGCCCGAAACATGTCGAGGTAAACTCGATTTAAGACGTGAGTTATCCGTTACAATATTATTTAGGTAATACGAAGATTTTACTTCATGCGTTAGAGCGAAAAACAGCGAAAACTTATTTATTTCCTGATTTGTACGGAACCCTCAGCGGTCCAGTCCGTAGCTTTTTATATCTGGGTTTATAGCAATTCGTTAATTTTTAATTTTTTTCATTTTTCCGTCGCTGTTCTGGCGTTGTGAACTGTTAGGTAACATGTGTGGTCTACGTTTGCGTATTTTTTGCAAGCTCCTGATTTTGTTCGTTAACTTTTAATTGGTTTACGATGACGTTACCCTTCGTACACAGAATATTAATTGTGTTAATTAGCTAGCGCTGCATTTAAACAATTCACGTAAATTGCTTTTAGGTTCCCTGCAAGAGGCTTGTGTTTTGCTGTGTTTTTTATTTCATACGCCCGAATCATTAAAAATTACCTTTATATGTGTGTATGTCTGTTCATATCTTTTACCCTGAATCTATCGAACCGGTTTAGTTTACACAATATTTTAGACTATTGCGGTCATTACTAATTTTATGAATTAAATTCGGGTTTTGTTCCACGTACCTTGATCACAATATACGTAACAATTTATGTGTTGAAATGAAATGAAATAATTGATTGCCAAACATGTGCGTTACATATTATCAGGTCTTACAAAATAAACTTGGTGCATCATGTTCTGCCATTTTCCGGCTTGCAAAAACATAGTTACTTTACTTACTAAACGTATACTAAAAACTATCATCACTCAAAAATTCATTGACCGAAATAAAACAGTTTGGTGGATCATTTTCTTAAAATTATTTATGTTCATGTATTTATTAAATAGTCTAACAGCCATGCAATACACGTTCTTCCTAAATATACTTATTCTTGTCGTTGGTTGACATAAATACCCCTTGGGGCCCTTCCTTGTATTTCGCTTATTCCCAGTTCCATACAGTTGGAACAAGTGCTCATGCTCCCTAACAAACACGCACATCTCTCTGATGTACATACACGGGAGTGGCAGGATGTCTAACTCCTTAAAAATTGGTTTACAGGATTGGTCATAAGTATTTGTTATGTGTATTGTGCCTTGATGTTAACGAAGCTCGATATTTCTGAATGATAGTTATACCAGCATACCCGCAATTTTCCAGTCGTCTCGTGATCATGGCGCGTTAAAATCAAGGTACGCGGAACATAACCCGAATTCAATTCATAAAATCGGTTAAGTCAAAGTCTAAAAGAACATTTTCTTACACCGTGGTTTAGTTGGTTTAGTTTAAATTTCGAGCACTGTCTGTGTTTCTTGACACACACATTCTTAATACACGTAATAATGATTAAGCCATAATTTTATAAGACATAATGTAATGTTTGTCATAATATTGTTAGTCATAATTTATTTTCCCGCTGAAACCGTAAAGTTTTCATAAATTTTTAAATGGTCATTCTGTAGTACTCTATAGTAGGGTGGAGCGATTTTTTTTTTTGGGATTTTGAATGCGATTTGTTCAAAGTTTGAATAAAAGGTAAAAATAAAATATTCAACCTAGGTATATACTTTGAGCCCTCTACTGTATTCAAAGATTGAAAAAAATTGTTTTTAGTAAAACGCCTTTGTACTGCACTAAATGTACCAAAATTACAAATTAAATAGACTGCCAAAACTACCAATACCACCAATTTTCATTTAAGTGTGACTTGTAACACGAAACTGTATGTATTGATAACCATATTTAATATTTATTATAAATTACGAAGTTTTCATACAAGAATTAAAATCTTCGAGGTAAGGTAGAGGGCTAAAACATATGTCGAAAAAATAACATAAAAATATTTATTTAAGAAACTACTCCATGTGCAAGTTTTTAGAGGTATTCGAAACTGATCAAACAATTTTTTTTCCATACATAGACGCTTCACCCTTCTCTATAGCCTCCTAAACGCCCAAGTCAGATTTTTGATTTATGAACATCAAACTTTATGTCTTTTATGATATAATAGAGGTTGATGTTCAAATTAAAATAAGTCCTTTATAAAGGACTCTGGGCGTCAGGACGATATCGAAAAGACATGGATACACAGAAAAACCAGAAAAAGAGACCAGCACTGGGAATCGAACCCAGGTCCTCAGCAATCCGTGCTGCGTGCTATAACCCCTACACCACTGCTGGACAGGAATCTAGACACGAATTTTTCCTATGCATACATATCTCAGGTTGCTTATTTTTACTATGCTACTTAAGCAGCAAAAGTAACAAATTTGGAGTTGAAATAAAAAATACAAAAAGACTCCAAAAAACCAATCATAGTCAGGACGATAGGTTAGGTTAGGTTTGTTTTATAACAATTCTGAAAAATAAATGGTTTTAGAGAAAAAAGAGTTATGACAAACATTATTATACTAACTAATTCGGCTCAGGGACCCAAAAAGGGTCTTGGCCTCCGAAACGAGAGCATGCCATCTGTCCCGATCGTGCGCAGCCTCTTGCCAGTCGTCGACTTGAAACATTACTAACTAACAATCTTCGATCAGTCGATATAGACCGGATTATCTTACGAAGCTGCGGATAAACATTAGTGATACATAAATAGCCGGAGCATCAAAAGTTTCCCAGTTTCCCTGTTTGCTACAGGATAAAACTATGAGTTATTACTCTTAGTATGAAGTGACGTTACACGTTTATTAGTATAAGTACTTATACTGAACATTAGGAAAAATACAGAGCTGTGTGCTATGTATAATGTCGAGTGGCTTATTATCTTAGGAGCAATGTGAATGTCTATCGAGAGACGGGAAAAATTAGACTACATGAGGAACATAGTCTATTATACCTATACCTAATAGCTGGATTTTGCTTTATAGCGACCAGATAGCTCAATAAACACAAGCACAAGTAGACAAAGAACGCAAGTCACCGACGTTCAGAGAATCAGTTCGCTGAAGTGGCGTTGGGCTGGCCACGTCTGTCGCAGGACCGATGAACGGTGGAGTAGACGAGTCCTCGAATGGAGACCACGGACGGGAAACGTAGTGTAGGGCGTCCTGAGGCACGGTGGACGGACGACCTTAAGAGGGTCGCTGGCGGCGGATGGATGCGAGGGGCTGAAGACAGAGTGTTGTGGCGCGCCATGGAAGAGGCCTATGTCCAGCAGTGGACTGCTGTAGGCTGATGATGATGATGATCAGATAGCTCAGTGGTAGAGAACCTAACTATGAAGCTTTAGGTCCAGGGTGGTTCATCGGGCAAATAAATGAGACGGGAAAAGTTTTCTACAAACGATACTTTTTTCGGACAAATTAAATTCGGTCAATGATTTCTAGTGTTTGAGGTAGGGGAGGTAGGATACCGTCTAGTGTCTGGTGGCTGTATTAAGGCGACTGAGGATTCTGATGTGAGAGAGGGCAGCAGCGCTCTCCATTGCGAACTAGGAACTCCCACATTATTTTCCCAAGAAACACTTAAAGGTTAAGTCTATCAAGGAGGTAGCCACGTAGAAGAGAAGAGAAAAACTATAAGGGTTCCGTTTTTGCCATTTTGGCTCCGGAACCCTAAAAATGCTTTAGCTTGAAATTTCACCCATTTCAATGAGGCACTTATATATACCTTTTCATCACACTTGCTCGTAAATAGTGTCATAACATGCAGGCTACCTTGGTTGCAACCCCCCAAATAAAACACTCGACCTTAATGTGCTTGTCATGAAACCCGTGGTCGGTAAATGAGTCATTGCGCGTACAAATTGTCTTGTCATGAAGCCCAAGGTCGGTAAATGAGTCAGTGCCCGTACTGATGGTGCTGCTGCAGGACTACATGCACACGCGGCTCAGGCACATGCTGCGGAAGGGGGAGGGCATGCAGCGCTGCCAACAGCGCAGCCCGAGGTATCGCCAATATTTGGAACAATTATATTTTTTCTTTTAAAATAAAATTTACTCGCAATGTGATAAAAACGTTGTATGTCACACGGGCGGTACCTAGAATTACGACATCGACTCATTAAAGCCCTCAGTCTTCGACTTCGGGCTTCTAATAGACTCTCGTTCGTAATTCCTTATTTTACCGACCTTAAGACACAAATGTACATTACACTCGTTACGAGTACATACCATTTTAGAACATAAGGACATCATCAAAGGTGTTTTTGTTTAACGGAACCTTTTTAAATTACATTGATCCTGAATATTTTACCGACGCTAAATAAAAATAACAGAACATGACGTTTGAAGATTGTAAAATTGGCTTTGTCCTTCGCCAGAAGGTGGGGTTTAAAACTTGTAGCACCCCTTTTTTGCGCCGGTGTTATCAGTTTGTTATAGATTATAGAAACCCTATGAGAAGACTATGGTGATTTTTATGTATTTTTTTACGTCTGTATGCGTAATTTCCACTGAAGATGTGTAGTTGTAGTGTGAGTTGCGCCTCACAACACTCCCAACATATATAACTTAGACTATAAGTTAGACCAAAGGCTTTAGAACAGTGTTATTTCAAACTTTTTCAGGACGTGTCCTGGTTTGAAAAATATTGTTGACCCCTCCTTACCTACCTCCATTTGCAATTATTTGTATTATCTTAGTTGATAATAGAAACATTGAATAATCATCCTACTAATATTAAATGCACAAATTTGTGAGTGAGTATTTGTGTACTCCTCAACGCTGAAACGCTGGATGGATTTGATTGAAATTTGGTATGTAATAGCTCGGATGATCTGGAATAAAAACAATAGGCTACTTTTTATTCCGATATTCCCGCGGGATAGGGATAAAATCTCGAAATAACAACCGCTGGGCTTAGAGTCATGAAATTTGACATCATTGTTTTTAATGTAACGGTCAATGAAAATCCGAAATCTATTTGCGGGAATTCCACGGGAATTTTAAAAAATCTCTAAACATTTCTATTCAGCTACTGGATCTAATGAATTTACGATGGGCGAAGCCGCGGGTAAACACTAGTAGACAATTACTGTGAGAAGTATAAGATAAGCGACCCTTCAGGGGCAATCCGACCTACAGTTCAAAACACGCTTTAGAATAAGACAGTATTACCATCATTCGTGAGGTTCATTGTCCCCTCGTATCGCCTCCTTACATAGACGCATCGGTGCTGCGTCATCTAATCTCGCTTTTTAGGCAGAAAATAGATCTGCTAATAGTCATATACTTGTTAAGGCCATTTTTTGGCCGGATGCTGCACTTCGTGAAGAAAGCAAGCCGCTTTGCACAGTGATAGTACAGACTAAACTGAGTGATTTGACTCGCAGCAGCGGAAGTTTCACCCCTTAGGAACAGAGATGGCGCCACTTCTTTAAAAAATATTTCAAAAAATTCTACAAGCTAAAGTCAATAAACCGATTTCAATGTTTAATATCTCAAATGAGAGCCTATTATATACGTTACTTATAAAAAAATACAAAAAAAATATTTACAAAAAACTTTTGTCAAAAAACGCCATCTTAAGTTTTTTTTTCTTACCTGATTTGTAGTTTTTACTTGATTGCTTAAAAAAACTGTATGCAACATGAATGGTTTAATGCATATACATATTACTGAGTACATAACGAGTATTTTAAAAAAATCCGACACCGATACCTATCATATTTAACGAAATATGACAGTTTAAATGTGAGCACAAATTTCTTTAAAAAATATTTCAAAAAATTCTACAAGCTAAAGTAATAGACCGATTTCAATGTTTAATATCTCAAATTAAAGCTCATAACATTCATTATTTACAAAAAAATATAAAAAAATATTTACTGAAAACTTTTGGCAAAAAACACCATCTCAAGTTTTTTTTTCTTACCTGATTGGTAGTTTTTATTTGATTGCTTATAAAAACTGTATGCAACATGAATGGTTTAATGCATATACATATTACTGAGTACATAATAAGTATTTAAAAAAAAATTGACACCGATACCTATCATATTTCACGAAATATGAAAGTTTAAATGTGAGCACAAATTTCTTTAAAAAAATTCAATAAATTCTACAAGCTAAACTAATAAACCGATTTAAATGTTTAATATCCCAAATTAAAGCTCATAAAATTCATTATGTAGAAAAAAATATTAAAAAATATTTACTGAAAACTTTTGGCAAAAAACGCCATCTTAAGTTTTATTTCTTACCTGATTGGTAGTTTTTACTTGATTGCTTAAAAACATTGTATGTTGTATGCAACATGAATGGTTTAATGCATACTTATATATATTTCTGAGTAAATAACAAGTATTATAAAAAAAAACCGACACCGATACCCTTCATACTTCACGAAATATTTAAGTTTAATTGTGCACGCTTTTTCTTACAAATAAATTTCAACGAAATCTTCAAGTGAAACTAGTACTCTGATTATAATGTTTAATGTTAAATGAAAAGAAGAACGAAATTACCTAATTTATTAAAAAAAAAGTTTTTTCCTGGTGTTACGAAAAAATATAATTACTTTAAAATTAGTAATTATTAAGACAATAAATAAAAACTATACCGTTTCCGGCATAGTTGGTTCTTAGATGTAATATATATTGCTTAGTAGTTGGCGAATTTATTTAAAAATTAGCTTTTTATGTGATAGGTAGGGCTACAGCTTATAGATATGTCACATTTGAAATAAAAGACTATGAACATCAATGTTCATCAAATATTTAAATTAAAACCTATAAGTCCTCTTCGGGTTCATCGGCAGATGTAGAACTGAAAAGGAAAAGTCGTTTTGAAGCACTTGTGCTATTCCAATACTACAAAATCACAGATCTTTTAGACACGGACTGTGTTGCTGTAATTACTGTTGAATTATTTTTGTGCCTAGTTGATTACCATTAGATCTAAAATTTTGTGCCTACCTGTGGAAATCAGTGGTCAGCATACAAAATAACCCTGCATTGAATATTATATTAACTTACTTTTGATTTGTACAGCCACCTTTGCAGGATTTACACTGGGCAGTGCATGGTAAGCTGACCCGACGACACCCACAACGCATGGTATCGCAGCCAGATTTGCAGCCACAATACTTAATGGTCCAAGAGGCTTACTTTCCTTTGCCAACTCTCTTTTGCCTTAGTCCATCCCCAAGAAGATGGACATGGTACGGAAACTTCTGGTTTCAGAGCGTTTCTCCATATTTGGCCCGCTTGGTAAGCTGCACGCAGTGTATGTTTATAGAGAGCATGTCCATACCATGTCCATCTTCTTGGGGATGGACTAAGGCAAAAGAGAAGGACTCCAGAATTGTCGGCAGTTATAGCGATTTGGTCGCAATTAAGCCTCTTGGACCATTGTGGCTGCAAATCTGGCTGCGATCCATGCGTTGTGGGTGTCGTCGGGTCAGCTTACCATGCACTGCCCATTGTAAATCCTGCAAAGGTGGCTGTACAAATCAAAAGTAAGTTAATATAATATTCAATGCAGGGTTATTTTGTATGCTGACCACTGATTTCCACAGGTAGGCACAAAATTTTAGATCTAATGGTAATCACTAGGCACAAAATAATTCAACAGTAATTACAGCAACACAGTCCGTGTCTAAAAGATCTGTGATTTTGTAGTATTGGAATAGCACAAGTACTTCAAAACGACTTTTCCTTTTCAGTTCTACATCTGCCGATGAACCCGAAGAGGACTTATAGGTTTTAATTTTAATATTTGATGAACATTGATGTTCATAGTCTTTTTATTTCAAATGTGACATATCTATAAGCTGTAGCCCTACCTATCACATAAAAAGCTAATTTTTAAATAAATTCGCCAACTACTAAGCAATATTATATTACATCTCAGAACAACTATGCCGGAACGGTATAGTTTTTATTTATTGTCTTAATAATTACTAATTTTAAAGTAATTATATTTTTCGTAACACCAGGAAAAAACTTTTTTTTAATAATTAGGTAATTTCGTTCTTCTTTTCATTTAACATTAAACATTATAATCAGAGTACTAGTTTCACTTGAAGATTTCGTTGAAATTTATTTGTAAGAAAAGCGTGCACAATTAAACTTAAATATTTCGTGAAGTATGAAGGGTATCGGTGTCGGTTTTTTTTTAATAATATTGTTATTTACTCAGAAATATATATAAGTATGCATTAAACCATTCATGTTGCATACAACATACAATGTTTTTAAGCAATCAGTAAAAACTACCAATCAGGTAAGAATAAAAACTTAAGATGGCGTTTTTGCAAAGTTTTCAGTAAATATTTTTTTTAATATTTTTTTCTACATAATGAATTTTATGAGCTTTAATTTGGGATATTAAACATTTAAATCGGTTTATTAGTTTAGCTTGTAGAATTTATTGA